>NW_027281525.1:0-128276 GCF_046629955.1 Centroberyx affinis | reverse complement strand
TAATTAAATAACCCTCTACCATTTATGCATTTAGGCAATGAAAACATATGTCAAAGTGGATCCAAAATTGTTAGAAAATAATACTTAAGACAATGCGCAATCATTCAGAATTTTAAGGATATATATATGTGTGTAAAACTGTAAGGTGGAATTTCCTGGATCAGTCCACATACTATCTACAGCCTCTGACCTGTCATACTCTCATCCCACTTGCCACATTTGATGTCATATTATCTGATGACGCAGATATGTCATAACATCTAACATTAACTTAAAATATTGTCGTTAAAAATCTGACATGCATCACACAATTTTTTTAGGCCAATACTTTAAACCAGCTGAGATAATGGTATGGAAAAACCAAAACATGAATGATGTCATGTTAGAACAGTGATTAATTACAAACGGACTTTAGATTTAAATGACCAGGCGGACCACTTACTCAAACTAATTGGTCATTTTTCAACATTAACATCAAATAACAGCCATGTCATTATCTCAGGCTGTTCAAACTGGGTGGAGAAACTACAACTGGCCTCACAGACCTGCTCTACTCAATAGCATGACTCACTGATCAGACTCATTACAACTGAAATGATTAACTATATAGTATCTGATACTAACAATACACTGGATCTAGTACTGAGTCTTCAAGTGAGATTCAAGTGTCAGTTGTCTTGATACTTAGTGGAGTTATCTGCCTTATTCTGCCTAGACATTAACACTTGTTTAAAACTCCTCAAACAAGTGAAACTGCATCAGACATAGTTGAATTATCTCACTGCATTGGTAGAATTTTTCACCTGTTTCAAGAAAAATAAGGTTATAGGACTAAATAACTTGTTAAGATGGACATTTTTTACAGTATACGTTACCTCCACTATTACAACTTTTTCTAAAAAGGACGTTTCTTCATTCCTTCCCTTATGAAACAGATTTAACACTTACAAGGTTTTTACTGCCCCACAGCATAAAATGACATGAATATTTCTGTGGGGGTCGTTGGTCAATACCGATGACTCAGCGATTACTTCACCTGAGATTTCTGACTTTCAGAACTCACTTGTGTACTCTCTGCTTTGGAGCAAAAAATTCCCTGCCCATTGGTATTCAAGACTCTCCCAGTCCCCTCCACACACACCCACCTACTCGCATTTTCAACGATGGAGGACGGTGCTGTGAGTGAGTGACAAGATATTTCAGCTACAAAGGCTAAAAAGCCTCGCTCGCAAGCCAAAAAAAGCAAATGACAAAGCAGTATTGTTATTACAGTATTTACCTCTTCACTAGATGTTTCTGTTGGATCTCTGTTGTAATTAGCTATAGCTCACTCATCTCTACTGCGAAAATGTAAATTTCATCTGCAATGCAATTCCATACTGGTCGCTGATAGAGCTCAATAGAGGTCATAGCTTACGTAATGCTCCTTTAAGCTGTTTCCCAGAAATTTGTGCACTTCATGCACAATTTTGAAATCAATCACACTTTCCTTTTCTGTGTTTCAGACAGAAATCAAAGAGTTGCATCACTATAGACATAGGTAAGCAGCCTCAAGCTGAACTGCTGTAGGATGTACACAGAGGGATCTGACCAGCGAGCAGAGGAAGGGCAAGTAAACACACATTAAAGGTGCCGGCCTTAGAACCTTTTAAAATAGACAACGGGAGTGCAAATGCCATCCACATCAAATGAGGCTGCAGCCTCCACCTCCCTTTGAACCCCCTCTCTGCTCCGGTGGTCAGCTGGATTCTATGAAGCAGGACAGAGGCTGTTGAGGCGGTGGACAGGCCGCATTCAGCTTCTTGCAATCAGATACTGTTTATGGTGTATTTTCAGGGAGTTCTCCTAGGGCCCAAACTGAGAAGATTTAGTCTTGCCATGGGACACAGGCTCATTAAAATGTAGCCTGCTAGATTTAGGGATGGGACGATGTATAGAAATTCAATATATCGCAATACAGAAATGGGACAATTGGGGCAGAAAGATGAATCGGGATATTCGTAAATTTTATTCTGCTGTAGTAATCACAAGTGAGATGGCTTGCCCATCACAGTTTCACAAACTCTCCACTGAAAATATATTATTTGCATTTTCTAACAACAGTTTTAAATTGTTTACATTGTAGCAAGCCTATGCAATTGCAGGAAAGATTTGTGGCAGAAACATAATTCTGCACAGTCATACTTTGTTGTCATTGGATGTATTGAGTCATGAACCCCATATCGTGTATACGATAAGCATATTGTTCCATCCCTACTAGTTTTACCATGTAGGGAGCCACCAGAAACAGGCAATCCATCTTGGGTCTTGCCTGTAGTTTAAGATATACATGCTTATACCATGATCCACGTCAAATCCTGCAACATATCTTTTGGACTGCTAGTTATTTACATCTTGTCAGTCACGGCACTAATTTTGCTACTCGACTGACTAACCTGTGTGAAAGATTTAAGATCTCATACCCTAGCAGTTACATGAGAAGGGAGCCTCACCTTTGCCAGGTCCACCAAGGTGTTGGCCTGATCGTTGAGTTTCCTCTGCTCCATCTTCACACTGCGCAGTCTGGGTGGAGCACAGGGAGGTTGGAGAGGGAAGAAGAGGGGAGGAGGAAGAGGACAAAAGAAAGAGGGGAGGAGGAGAAGAAGAAGAAGAAGAAGGAGAAGAAGAAGAAGAAGAAGGGGAGGAGGGAAAAGAGGGGAGGAGGATGGTTTGGGACAGTGGAGCGCAGGGAGACAGGTTGTTCGGGGGTCATGGAGGGGCAGAAAGGGCCAATTGGGTAGAGAGAGGGAGGAGGAGGAAGAGCGACACATCTTTTATCAGGAGAGCTCTCTCACTGATGACATTGAAGAGAGAGAGGGCAGCCTGCATGCATAATAAATATATAGATACAAGCATTCCCAGTCTTGGTCAATGCAGTACCAACCAAAACATGCAAAATTACGGAAGCATACTACGCTCATTGTGAAAAAAACAAAAACAAAACAAAACCTCTGTGTTTATCATGTGTTATCATGGTCTTTTTCTCATTATAACAAGATCTTTTTCTCATAATACTGTGATGCTTTAAGTTATGATGAAAGCCTTGTCTTTTAATAAAGAAGCCATTTGCCATAATGAGAAGCAGCCCTGATACCGAGAGAGGATCTTGTTACAACACAAAAAGAATCTCCATTTCCTGAGAAAAAAAATCTCAATATAATGTGAAAAAATATCTTTTTTTTTTCCAGCAAGAATGCAATATGCTTCCATACAAGTAAAAACCCCAAATATATGTTTGAAATCAAAACATTCCCAACCCCTTCCCAGCCAAAATGGAGAGAAAAAGACATTAAAAAAAAGGAAAACGATGACATGCCCTCTGTCAGTGCTACACACAGCTCAGTGGTCGGACTTCAAATATACACACTGGTCATTCAGTAAGCGTGCAGTGACTGTGAGCAACTCGGTGCACTTGCGATGAAATGTGAGTCTCTGAGTGTGGTGTTTTGTGTGTGTGTGGGTGTGTGTGTGCGTGCGTGCGTGTGGATGCCACAGATATAAGATGACGCTCGTCTAATTGACACTGCTGAACATGCAGCAACATAGACATTTAAAATAACTTGTACAATGTGATATTGGACATGTATTGTGAATGCCTTCAACATTGTGCCTCCTTTTCTATGACCCAATACGTTATGGCACTGTTATCATTTATGTGCATAATGTGTCATTGTTAGTGGTGGCAACACACAGCTAATGTCTGGATGTGTGAGAGGAAGAATTTCCCTGTTCGGCAAATTATGAGACAGGATGACATTCAAGGGCATTTATTCATGTGCAAATCAGTATATCAGAGCGGAGTGAGACTGCTCGCTCACGGCTCTATCTCTGTGGGAAACCGTTTCAGCTCATATGTGTCTGTTTGCATGGCTTTGTTATGCCTTATGGCTGTTGAGGAAAAGGGGCTAAAAGCTCTAACAGTGACCCCTCATTAAAGCAGCACATAAAGGCTACTTTAATAATACCACTTAAAGAATCTTTCCTTAAAAAACCCTGAGCCACTTGTTGTGCTGCGTCTCATCGTGTCATGTCATCGATGCCATTTTTATCTCACATAAGAGACGATGGCCTTTCACACGAAAGAAGAAAAAGAAAGAAAAAACACGTAAAAGTAAACAAAATCAATATGGAAAACAACAGCAAACATTTCAACCTTTGTAGAACTACAGTACAGTACAGTACAGTGTGTGTGTTCATATCATCACAACATCATCAGGAGTATAGGATGAGTTCTGTTGATGCAGGTTAATATAGCCCCCAGAGCAGCTATATTAATCATGGGCAACATTATACAGTACATGGCAACTTCATAGATGATTATGAACCGCTGGCCAGGCCAACAAGCTCCAAGCTCATACTGTGCAAGATGCCTTTCTCTCACACGTTCTCTCCAGACAACCCACCACTTTCGACATTGGTGGCAAAATGTTGATGCTTATTTTTGTGTCATTCCATTCGGGGGGATGGGGGGGGAGGAGGGAGTAAAATGGAACACTGAAGTAAAGGAAAAACCAAAAACGATTCAGCATCCAGCATTTTTTTTTGTTGATAACAAACGCTTTTTTTTGTTTTTTTGTTTTCATGCATGTCAAACGCAGACATGGAGAGAGAAAAGGAGGAGGAGGATGTCGAGGAAACAGAAGGAGGAGGATACATAGAAGACTCAACTTACTTCTGAGCTCTGCAGTGATAGAGCAAAACAAAGACAGAACACAGTACAGAGTTTTAACCCACGACATTCACGAAACGAGTGAAACCATTACACTTCTCACTGTAAGCACAGGGTAAAGGGGGTCGGAGGGAGAGGGGGACAGGGAAGGGAATAGGAAGGACCATTACAGTACATTGTGGTGTGTGTGTGTGTGTGTGTGTGTGTGTGTATGTGTGTGTGTGTGTGTGTGTGTGTGTGTATGTGTGAGCATATAACAATCACAGGTAATGGTACACTAGGAGAGGACATTGTAACGAACACTAGAGGTGATGCTACCGAATATTCACAACTACAGCTACATTCCAGTAGTTTAATAGCAATACAACTATTAAAATACCACCTACATATTCTCTAACACGGATAACATTAAAGACAATAACATGAATCTTATAACAAGTACTTTTCCGTAACAGTTCTAGTTTCTGGGCATGCAGAGTGGCTCCCTTGATGGCTTGGCGGTGTATATTTCAGTCAAACTTTTCATTACAAAGCAGATTTCATAAAACAAGAGGCAATGCAGGACTTACTGGTGAATGGCTTGGAGAAACTTGCGCTGGTGTTTCCGCACCTTGGCATGATCTATCTTCTTGACCAACTTGGTGTGTTTGTAGATGAGCCATGTTTCCCTGAGTACATTGGCAGCTGTGTTCTTTACCTGTGAAACGAGGATGGGAATAATCGCACATTTAAGGAGAGCGCAACATGCACAGTGACTGTTCCAAGGGTCATGCCAGTTTGACATGCTACAATATGTAATTACAAACTCAGAAACCCGTCATTAACGTTATTCTCTGACAACAAGACTACAAAACATGATTCAGAACAAGTGGCGAGTTCACAATCTTGCCACTGTTTCATATGATTAGCATCAAAGTAGCACATTTGCTTTGACAGTATAATGAGAACACGCTGAAAACAACAGCGATATTCCGTTGCAATTACTCTGCAAAACAGAGCAACACACAGTGACTCACTCGTTTGCAGAGTTGTGTGTCCATCATGAAGTTGTGGACATGCTTCTCAGCCTTGGTCAGCTCCAGCTTCCTGGCCACCACTGCAACCACCAGCGCAGTGCAGCCAGCTCCCTGTTGCACAAACACACGGTCAGGCCCCAAACACCTCAGTCAAGACAGGGCCGTTTTGTTTATGCTGTATGTCTATGCTGGTACAAAATGACTAAACGTGTTGTGTCTGAGGGTGCAGACAGAGGTTTTCAAGGGGAAACGCATTGGGATTCTTTTGGTTTCCATCAGGAAAGTCAGAGCAGGTAAAAAAAACAACAACAAAGAAAGGACTGGGTGAAAAACTTAAAGCGAGAAGAGAGAAGTTTGCTGAAGTGGCTGTTTCATGCTGGAACTGGGAAAGACTGACAGCCATCAAATAATAACTGAGTTCACAGAAAACACTTTGTCACAAGTAAGTAGATGATTTACTTATTTGTCTCACAGATTGTAGCTAGGAGGAACCTAGCTACGTTACGTCAGCTAAATCTGCTTTAGCCATCCTATCAGTGTTAAGCTGAATGTCACTTAATCTGACCTAAATGGATGGCTACATATTAATAAGTTTAGTCAGCTATATACTATACAGTATATATTTATATAACTGACTTATATAGTTAGGTGTCATTCAGTTAACATGGTAGCTAATGCGAGTTGTAGCTAACATTGCTAACACCAATAGAAAGGTTCACCTAGGCTTCTAGTTTTTTTTGGGTTTTTCTGTTTTCTTGCCTGCTTTCCTGATGAAAACCAAAAGAATCCCAATCTATTTATCCTCAAAAACTCAAAAACCTCCAAACACAACATTTTCTTAGTGGTCAAAAGAAGTGCCTGATGCGTAGTTGTTTACACTAAGTGAATATCACATATATCTTCAATACATCTTTGATTTTCAATCAATAATAATTATATAACATATTTATCTTTCACTAAGCATTATAGTTGCTAATATAAGGTTACGTTGATGATTTACATATTTGAATTAACTGTTCAATGCATTTATCGGGTATTTCATAGTGGCTTCAAACATGACTCAGCCAATCAGAACTGGGGATCAGTTTTATAAATACTAACCAATCAGTGCCCTTGTCCAGTGAGAATGTTGTGAATAATATCTCTGCGTGACGGAGAAGGGAACCTACCATAATCCCTGTAAGCAGACACACGCCTTTCCCACAGTACGTGTGTGGTACCATGTCCCCATAGCCAATGGAGAGGAAGGTAATCGAGATGAGCCACATGGCTCCCAGGAAGTTACTGGTCACTTCCTGTTTGTCATGATACCTGAGGTAATGAAGATAAGAAGAAGCGGGAGACACCCAATCAGTGAAACTGGACACCGCGACTGGAATGTGAGCATGCCAGAGGATGGAGTGGTGCTGTGTGAACCAAACAGGGGTGGCAGGTGGAGGAGGTGTAGGTGGTGGGGAGAGAGGAGGAGGAACAAAACACGGTGCAGGGTGATTGACCTGTTTTGTCAAGCCTGTATCTAAAAAAGCACCCCGACCCATTCTGGGGAACAAAAATGGTAAGGTAAAAATATATACTCAATTTGCAAAGGAATGCTGTCATACATTCCTGTCTTTCTTTGCTTTGAAGTCAATTCTCTCTGAGGTAGTTTAATGGAGATACATGTTTAATGGGTGGGGAAATTAAAATGACATATTGGCAGGAAAAAATAAATTTAAATCGTTTCAGTTCTTTAAAAGAATCCGATGAAATCTCCGGGTAAAAAACACTGAACATGTGTGTCAGTTTCAGTGTCTGTCAATAAAAATCAACTTGGTAAGATGAATGATATGAAGGAGCGTTTAAAAATGGGTATGAAGCCAAATAATTTACTCTCGCTGTGAATTAGCATAGAAATTACAATTTTGACAATGGAATGACAAAGAGACAAGCCATGTTGCTGTAAGTGACTGGATAAAGAGCATAGTGCGGGTCAAACTTGATTTGAATATGACCACCCAACAAATATAATATATGCATCCAAAAATGCATGTACTGCGCCGTTCAGTAAAAATAACAATTGGCCTATCGGTCACATTTTGCTGCAAATCTTCCTCCATAGAGTTGATGCTGCCCAAAAAAGGTTTGGCAATGCAAATCATCACTTCAAACATGTTGTCTGCTGAAAATAGCTGACAGCCATGCTTGAATTGTCAGTCCAAAGGCCCACAACACATATACAAAGATATTTCTATAAAAAGCATTGTAAAAGTCTGCATTGATGATGACATTTCCATACCTTTTGCAGCATGACAAAGTCCATCACAGAGGCAAACCTGCCTGATCCACCCACCCTCATTCAACTTTACTTTCCTGATTATTCCCAATGGGCTGTCTAGGAGGAGATCAGATAAGACTTAATTTTGGAGTTAAAATCAAATATTCATTCAACACTATGGGACAACCTCTCACTAACATCCTTACTGAGAAGACAATGTAGATGGAGTCTAATTTCTAAAGGGGATTCTGGTTAGGCCAGAATATCATCATCATGAATAGCTAATGGCTTAAAACTATCCAGCAGTGACCCAGCATGTGGAATCAAAATGGCCGGAACAATCACCTCTAATTAGTGCACAAGTACAGTTTGGAGCACCTGGGGCCAGACTCTGAACTTCTTAAGTTTTTCTTTCCACAAAAAGACAAAGAGCTGAGTTGGTTTTGCAGAAATGCCCACTCCTCCTTCTCCTCCAAGACAGTTCACTGCTATCAAATGTCATAAATGAACTAATCATGCCTTCTGCAGTTTAAAACTCCCACTCTCAAGTTTCTACTCATGCTCAAAAGTCAGGGGGAAAAAATAACTCTTAGCACTTTTTTCCCTCAGAATGACAAAAAAGTGTGTGGTCTGTGGGATTCAAGCTTCTTAAATGACATGCAGAGAAGCAGTCGGTACAATACCATGCAGGAATAAAAAAGATGTCCGCATCCTGCATGCTGAAAAGCCAGTATATTGAGAGCAGGGGAACGATGGGAAAACCTGGGGTCCATCTAGAGATGAAAACCATCTCTGACAAATATTGCAGTATTACAAAGTGGAAGGGGAGCATACATCTTCTGGAATGGACTTTCATTTGTAAACAGAGGGGTAGGATTGGACGAGTAACAAAGGAAGAAGCTCATTGAATTTGACACCCCTGTCTCTTTTACCTGCATCCCAACACTTGATAGCTGCCAGGGGGCTAAACTTGATCAGCTGGCTAAATATTGTAATTACAAGTGACTAATATGTTAATTTCATTCAACTTGTCATCAAAGCGGGCAGAAAGTGAGTCATGCCTTCAAGACAGGCAGTGGTATGACGGAAATGTCTAGAAGTGCTGTACCTTTTAGTATGGTGAACAATGTGTTGCAGCGTAATACAGTGGCTTCCTCTCTGTACCAAATATAACCCATCAATGAGCGTGACAAAAAATGACATTATACAACGTCTTTTTTTAGCAACAGAGTAAATTTCTAGAGAAAGTCTCCCGCTACAATATCTTTTTTTCTAAAGGAGGGTATGGCAATATCTTTTTAGCGCAAATATTTCCATAATTCTGTCCTCTGAAAAGGAGAGGAGGACAGCAATACGGGAACAGAGACAGAGGCTGGGGAACTAATCAATAGCATTTTGAAGCTCTCAATATACTGTGTCAAGTTTTGGAATAGCATGGAGAAGAGCTGGCACCACTTTCAACCTATTCCGGGACGAGATGTATAATGTCTACAGAATACAGTTGTCTCCCACCCTTTTAAATTCCCCCTGACGGGATACTCTACATTGAAAGCGTTTTTCTGGGATCAATTACTCAAATATTTCAGAAATTACATTATTTATCCAATATTGTATGAAAGAATACTGTAATTTACCTCCAAATGAGATCTGAAACCTTGGACTTTAGCATGTGATTTAGTGGTGGGTGAGGGTTAGAGGAGGGAGTACAGCATGATTCACACGCTTAACAACACAGGTGTCAATTTCTAAAGTTCATACAGCTAACAGCTAACAAAAGTCTTACAATGATATTAATCAACACAAAACAGTACATACTATCATCAGCATCTGGCATTTCAACATAAATTCAGCTTAAATTCAAATTATCACCGATGTATCGACTAGTGACCTCTAAGGATCAGGTTCAAACCAGTGGCAGGACGCTATGACTTTGTGGGACTTTCTATTTACTTGCCCTCGTAAAGTCATCCCAGTGTTTTAACCCGGACCATCTCCTCTGGCATTTTTCATCTCCCTCTGCCATGGCAGGGGGATGAGCTCACACCAGAGACAGATGGCCAGTCCTGAGGACATACAGTGGCAATAGCTGACAATACATCCTCTGAACGACTAGAGGGAGGAACAAGAGTGAGGGGTCAAATCAAAAGAACCGCCCCCCCCAACCCAACACACACACACACACACTCACACGCACACACACACACACACACACACACACACACACACACACATGCATGCACTCCACCAGGAATATCTGAAGGGTTTATTCAAAAACACTATATTTCCATTTTGAAAACAAAAAAGGTTAGCTCACGTCCATCGCTCAGTATTTCAAAAAAAAATATAGATGAATGCAGCCTAAATAGCTGCTAATTTCAGCGGTTTTCCATAATAAGTTTTCCTTTCATGTCAACAATCATTTTGCAAGCGTAGGTGTCACTTTTTTGAAATGGTGGGGGCATCTCGCTGAATGAATCACTTTATTTGAAACCTGTCAAACCCACATGACAGAGATACAATACTTTAATATAAGGATTATAATGCATAATCTTTTTCCTAAGAAGAGAGAGTTGTTGGAGATATCACACAGGTGACTGTTACTACTGTGCTTAAAAAATGCACATCCAGCAGAAAGAAATAACTGTATTATGTATCTACTGATATAGACAAGACAACTAAAAGCATTAATTTGAACTTCTTCCGCACAAGCGATCACATCCTTGCTTCTACTTCCATCCTCATGCGCTGGCCAACCACTACAGCAAAGCAAATGAGTTTCTCTAAGTATTCACATGTAGGGTATCATATTAAAAAGACTCTGCTTAACATTCTGCAGCTATAGCCTGTGTACAATAACAGCATAACCAGCACTTTCCCTCTTTCGCCTGTATTTTGGTTTCACATCAACAAAAACAAATTAAAAAGATTTTTCGACGAGCGTAAGTCTTGTTGATATAAATGAATTTGAGCACTGACTGAGATTACTTGGGGACAAATATGTTGGGATGCTCCTTGGGGAGTGTGTTACTTGCAGTAAACATGAGCAGATAGGATTAAACTCAAACTGATGATGACCTAATTAAAAAACTGCAAACCTAATAGTGTTTTCGCAGCACAGCCAAAATGCAAAGCAAGCAAGCAGCAGCAGCAGCAGCACACTGCAAATGGACTCTAGCATGTTTCTGCATGTTGTGCTATGTTTGTAAGATGAAAAAAAAAAACATTGTAGTTGTTACACTGAAAAAACCACGATTGTCTGTTGAAACCATGAAAAGCAGTCCAACCAAACTAAGAGCTGATGTCTGAAGGGGGACTGGAGGCAGACCTCGTTATAAGTGTTTCGATACATTAAATGTAATTTCATTCAAGATTTCTGAAAACCAGCAAACTAGTTAAATCTGAATTTAAATGTTTTCGATGCAGTGCATGCAATACCAATTTAGGTCAAATCCACACCAGAATTGCAACATCTAAACTTTAGATTTTAATTTGTATTAAATTTGAATCAATTGGAATTAATTTAATATTATAACAATTTATGTTGCCTTCTTTCATGTATGTGTCACAGCATTATGTCAGGCAAAAGAGCTGATTCAGCTACAAAGATCTACAAAGTTGTTTGATTACTGAGTGGACAAACGCATTCCTACCTGGGAACATCTTTGTGAACTCCGCTTACATGAATTTGAGTCTAGCTCATCCTACTCTTTTACATCTGTCCTATGCAGACTTCCAGAGAGTCTGCCAGTAAAATTTCCCACAGTTTATTGCACTGCGGATATGATGATATAAAAGACATCGGGCGACATTGGCTCGTCCCATTAGCCCCTTTTATTAAGTCTCGCAGCCCTGCACCCTTGTGAACTCACGTTGAGCACTACGTCAGAGAAAAACATAGTCCATCATTGGAGTCGGGACAGTTGGGTTCAGTAAGTGGCTTGTGGTTAGAGAATCCACCTCTCCATACACTATGTAGACACATCGCAAAGAAAACTGTCTCCTGTTTGAAATATCAGACTTCTTAAATCTCCGATGAGTCTTTCAAAACACTCAAAGCCGTTCTCGATTTGTCTGTTTTACAAAACATTTACCAATACACAGGATGTGATATCGCAATTCCTTAAGCCATAATCCAGGGCAAACATTCATACAGAGAACCAATTAAGATGTCAAAGGAATGATGTACTAACACAGCAATGGCGACTATGGAAGACATCAGGCTCTGGCGTCATAAATCTACAGGACCATTAGACAGGCAGCACCATTCACCTAATGTAAATGTTAGAATGTGAATGTGAGTATGTCACTGGGTTTTTCAAGTGGGCTCCTCCCATCACAGATGTTTTATTAAATTAGACCCTAGACACCCCAATAGGCTCAACAGTGAGTTCTGACATCCGCTAGAGCCACTCTCAACTCTAAACAGAACTACAGACTACTACTACTGTACTTGCCAGCTACACTACCCTGCACTTATACTTAGGCTTATACCTGGTTCACAACATTAACTAATCATTTTTAAACACACCATTGCTCTCCACAACAATAGGCTAAAGGGACGGCTGAACCTTGTGGTTTGAAATGGCCTTCTCAGCACTTCAGAAACTGAATTGTATCAGCACAGAGTAAGCGTATTTATGTATCAAAGGCTAGCAAACCAAAATATCAAAATGCTAACAAACCAATATACCAGCAAGCCTGCTACTAACACACCAGTTTACCAACCTACTGACAATACACCAGCAAACCTTCCCTACCCTTTAACACTTACAGGTACCTATTTTAGCAACTTTTGCCCCAGTCAGAGTGCTTTCTCCTCAGCCACAGACACTCACTGGTTTCCTCAGATATATCCTTCACTGTCCGCTTTAAGCTCCGCCCATGAAGTAGTAGTAGTGTTAAAGTTGACTTTGCTACAAGCCCTCGGCATCCAACCTTCATGGGGTGCACACTAGCTTTCCAACCCTGCCACGCCACCTCCACTGCTGACTCAGCATTTTCCTTTAATATGCCTCATCCCCAAAATACACAATCTGCTGTGCCTCTGACCACAACAACCAAGTCTGGCCTTAAGGTAGTGCTCACTAGTGCCTGAAGGGTTGTCAGCTGTCTCTTCAATCTCTGCTCACGCTTAGCTGCCCTTCAAAATGCCTGCCCAAAACAAGTTTTAATACTTTCCTATCAGCTGGTGAATCTGTTTGTTCTCAATTGCTGCTGGTCTGAGACACTTGAGCATTTGGTTGTTTCACCAGCTGTTTCATCCTTAGGAGGGACTCATTTAACAACCTGATAAAATATGTCTAAGAGTAGTTATGGTTGAACATAAGGGACAGGCAGAGTCCATCTTTATCTGCCAACTGTGATTTTGGGCAGATGGATGCACATCTAACTCGGTTTGCCTCCATATCCCCCAAAAAATGCAGATACTGCAAATTTTAATCTGGAATCTGTAGACATCAGCTATATAAGAGTTTTGATTCTCTTCAATAGGTAGCACTTGAGTTGCCATGACTATTTGGGTTTCAGAATGCTTTCTTTTAACAGTGTACTCCACCATGGACCAAAAAAAAATGGAAAAAAGAATGGTGGCTGAACCTGAGTTGCAGAATGTGGTGCAAGTGTCAGGTGCATTTCTGCATCCAATGCAAAAACAAAAAAAAAAACTTTGGCAGGACGACATTTGAAAGAACGTAAAATGCTCATTCTTCCACCTGTCTTCGAGCAAAGACCGACATTTGTTCAGCTTATGATCCTCAATGCAGATCATATCTATGCATTATCACTTTCACATTCCCCTCTTATCAAAACATGCTTTGTGGGCACTGTATACTGCTTTACCCATAAGGCTGCAATCATCACTATGCACGGAAACACACATAGTTTAACAACACATGATGTTATCAGATCGAGTCATCAAACCATAGAGAATCCACTCCTCCTCCAGATTGTTATTTTACATCCATTTTAAGCAACCTGTATAGAATCCATGGTCTCCGTGTAAGGAATGAAAATGTAATTTTTAAGGGAATTTTGTGAAAGGTTTAAATGAATGACTCACGCAAAGCTGTATCAGTATTTCAGATAAGCATATTGAGCTGTCCTAATGTCACAATTATTTGTATTATTTCTTTGTTTCTACCTATAGACACTTCACTTGAGAGTGTGTAAGACACTATACAGCCAGTTCACTGTCAGTTGTAGCCTGGAAACTGCAAAGTTGTAAAAATCCACCTGAATATTTCATGTAAACCACACACTTGACGTTGGTGTGAGAAAGTTCAAGTTGCACCGGTGTGCGTATCTCTGATTAGGCGTACGGGCGGCCTGTCCTTGGCTGGCATTGTTTGTACCTGGTGGCTAAGCGATGACACTCTGGATGTCAGACGTTGGGAGTAGGTGTAGTTGACTAGTAACTCAAGCCTGATAATCCGGCGCGGCGCAGTGAGGGAAAGTCTGCTAAACTTTCCGAAAGCTTGTTTGTTACATGGCCTACAGGTCCTCACTGGAGGAACGAGGTGAGAAACAGCAGTCTCACATCGCCTCGAAAAAGAGTGTTTTGTTTCAGAGTAACAGATAGAGTCAGAGTCGGAGCAAGAGAGAATTAGATAACAGTTAAAGAGAGAAAGGAGCGAGGACCAGGGAGGCAGGCAAGGCACGCATGCAAGTGTGTAACTGAGTTCTGGCTGGATTAGGCCTGCTTGTTATGGATAAGGGGAGGCAAGGGGACAGGGAATAAGTAGTGGGGAGAGATGAGGAAGAACTGCAAAGCATGCCACGTTAGATGGGTACAGTCGTAGGAGATCTGCAAAGGATCAGTCAGGAGTAAGAGAGAGAGGGAGGGAGCCTTATGGTAGTGAGGGAGAAGCCAAAAGAGCTTAGTTAAGGAGCTTAGTTGAGGTAGGTTAGCTCTGAAGATGGGCTGTATCAAGAAAGGAGGGAAAGGGGACCAGTGACCAGTGTTAAATCCATCTACTGTAACCATTAGCATTCCTACCAACTCCACCCTCCCTCCACCCTTCCATCCCTCTCTGTCTCCCTGGTTGAGTGTCTTTCATTCCCCCCATCTAGGCATTTTCCAGATAGACTCCGTGCTCGTCCAATCTCACACCGTACTGCCCTTTGATTGGCTCAGGAACGTGGTCAATGTGACAGTGTAACAGCGCATATATATATATATATAACAGAAGATACACTTACAAAACTCACACACAGCACTTTGGGAAACAAGCGCCTCTTTTTTTTCCCCCTTTATTTTCCTTGGAGTGATGGGATTGAGAAGTAAACATGAAAACTCCCATGCTGTTTCGATGTTTACCAGAGGAGGGGACGAGGGGGATGAGAACATTCAATTCATGGATGTAAACTAAAACTGGAGACGCTGCATTCACCACAAAACAACCTCCTCCTGCAAGAGTGTCTCCATTTTAGAAACTGTGCAAGAATGGAAAGCAACACCCTCACTCACCTCCCTAGCATAGGAATGCGTAACACTGACTCATTATATATAGTTGGCAATAGAAATCTTGCTGTGCTGGAGTAGTAAAACACATCCCAAACCAAAATCAAATCTGACATTAACAATTGTGTAGCGCACAAAATGACTTGACATTTCTCCTCTCCTTTGCATACTCGGACATAGTTTTATCAGTATTAATACGTATTGCAGGACTGATACTGTCTTTATTTCTGGAGCAAAATGAATCATCTGGGGGGTCTGAAGCAACAAAAGTCTGTGGAAGACCATTACAACATTGTTCAATTAATTTTGTGAAGGGAGACACATAATGGGATGGTAATGTGTGTGAACACAAAGAACTAAAAAGCTTTTGCTCCTCGACAAATCTTTGGAGTAGCTGATAAAAAGACTCAGTACAATATGGATCTATAACAATTGCATAAGGGAGTAAAAAAAAAAATGAGAAAAGACAAATTGCCCTCTGGCACGCTCGTGAAGGTGACTTGAAGGAGCTGCTCCATTTTAGCACAAACTCCTTCCTCCTCCTCCTCCTCCTCCTCCAGCCCTTACCGACCTAACACAAAACAGTTAACAAAGAGACGCTTGCTTCAAAGTGCTGCTCAAACCGCAGGTCTCCGCTGTGCTCCTATAGCCGCTAAAAGCCTGGATGGATCTTGTGATGAAATCTTGTTTTCTTATCAGAAGGATGGTGCCACATTCATGCCGACTAAAGGGCCTACCTAATCCTCCTTTGCCATACTGAGTTTGGAAAGGATCATAGGTTAATTGTTTTAGGGGGGGCTGCCCCTTCTCCCGCTACCACCCACCCCCTCCCCAACCCCGCTCAGGGCAGCAGTGGCGCCAGCTCGGTGCAAAATGATAGGTTGGTTTTCCACGGCTAGAGAACGAGGACTCACATGGTATCCCTATGGAGCAGCGTAGTGGGGAAATAGAAAGTACAACAGAACATTATACAAACACACACACACACATACACATGCACGCGCACACACGTACACATGCGCCCACAGACACACGCACGTTTGTTTGCACGCACTCACAGTAACACACACACATATAGAGACACACACACACACACACACACACACACACATACACAAAGCCACTCACCTTAACACATACACATGTTATTCTGGAACTGAAACAAAAAGACTAACGGCATGCACTGCTAATGGACAGTGTTTGGCACGGAGTGTGTTGTTGTTGTGTGTGTGTATGAGTGTGTGTGTGTGTGTGTGTGTGTGTGTGTGTGGTGAGCAAACCCACAAAACAATCTATCTTGACCCTACTGGACATTCTGGGTTTCTCATCTAATCATCTACTCAAGTCTTCTATCCCCAAATTAACCATAGCATAGGATTAGGAATGTGCAATGTCAAGTATATTGTATTACTCTAGTATGATCCTATGGAATTCCCGTTGTATTTGTTAAGACACTAGCTCCATAGGCCATCACAAAATATAACAATGCTCTATACTTGAGCCAATCCGGACCGTTTCATGGTTAAATCTAATTCTGAGAGCAAGAGAAAGAGAAAGAGAGAGAGGGAGTAGCGGTGACAATAATATCCTAATAAGCATTATTCCATATCCAAACTGAACAGCGTGTTGTTTTGAACGTGTGCCAACAAAGTCTGGTGAACTTGGATGCCAGCTACACCCCACTGTCCTGCCTCTGTGTTCCAGTGGAGCTGGGGTCAAAGGTCAGCTGCTGCTTTCACTGCTGCTTTCCCTGCATGGTTCAAACCCACCGGCCAAGAGTTTGGGGGTGACGAGGCTCCGAGAAGATCCGGGGATTTGGCGTGCGAGGGGGGGGGGGGGTGGTTAGTGACAGGTGTTAACAGAGGGAGACAGAGGTAGGGGAAGGTAGAGGGGGGAGGGGCTTAGTAAAAGCAGGCAGAGTGAACTGTAGGAGAACAATCACACTAAGCGGTTGTGCTGAGCGGCTGGCTGGCTGACAGACCGATAGCAAAGCCCCATAACTTTTCCAGCGCGGCACGGATGCAGTATCGTAACGGGTCTTACAAGAACTGCTGTTGGATCTTCCACTCTCCACCCACCCTACTCAAGTCCCCCTTCCACTCCAACTAAACAAGATGACTTTAAAACATCAAAGCTGGCATTAACTTCTCATTTCCCTATGCAAATGCAAAACGAGAAAGGAAAAAAAAAAAAAAATGCTTTTCATTTTTCCCTGCCTCTTTCATTTTCAGTGAGAATCCCTGCTGCCCCCTTGAGATGAAGCCTGATGCGCAGTTTTGGGGAGAAAACGGGTTAGGGGATCCTGGGGGCTGCTCCGCATTACCAAAACAAACCATTCAGCAAACAAACAATTAGACACTCATGAATTATGGACAAGCCATCTAAAATAGCAATAAAAACAAGGAGTAGGGAGTCGTGGAGTGATTGCTGAGCTAATGAAACGCAAGTCGGGTTTTTTAACACTCAGGCAGTGGAGTGTGTGTGTGTGTGTGTGTGTGCGTGTGTGTGTGTGTGTGTGTGTGTGTGTGTATGCCTTTGTATGTATATTTGTCTGTGACCTAGGCTGGGGATGAGCGACGGAAAACAAGGTAACACTGAGAAGCGTGGGACAAATAGAGAAGAAAGAGTGAACGAACGAAGGTGTCTAGTATTCCACAACGGGTGATTGTGCATCAGCCATTTTGTTTTTCAGCTTAGCCCCCACGAACATCCACCTTTTTTTTTTTTTTTCTTTTTTTTTTTTTTTACCCCCTGTGTTTACCTCTCACAGACGCGCACGGTCCATGCAGCAATGATCCAGGAGGATATACTGAACACCAGCAGAACAGTTCCCGGACAGATGGTCATGAGGGTCTTCATGACGAAGCGCGTGTTGAAGTTGATCTTGTTGAGCGCGCCGATGCTGCGAGACGAAGCGTCCGTGAACAGCTTGCTGTGGAGTAGCATGACCCTGCCGATCAGGTAGAGCCTCAGGAACATGGGGATGGAGAGGATGATGTCCACGTCGGCATCCGCCACCGACGGCGTGTAGGTGAAGGCCAGCCGCGCCGTCCAGGTGAAGACGTACTGGCCCGGGATGGGATGGATGGCACACACCAGCAGCTCCAGCACGATGAAGAAGATCCGCTCGTACGTCATGGCTATCCTCCAGTCATCCGCACCATTGTCGACCATGAACAGCTGAAGGAGAACAGACACATACCAAGGTTTTTTTTTAGTTTCTTTCAGCATTCCTCTATAGATTATCATCCACATGTTTAGTTTAATGTTTGATATTTCGGCTAATTTTCCTCTTTAAACTCCATAAACCATTAAAGTTATTCATGTCTGTCTGTAAACTCTGTAACAGGAGAGCATGATCTAAGACTTGTGTGATGACTCAGACCAGTAATTACTTATTGTCATTTAGCTAACCATGTGACATGTACTCAGAGCAATTTTAAACCAAGCAGTCACAACAAAATGATAGAAATACACTGAGATGCAAAATAAAAGGCTAGAATTAAGCTTAGCGATATAATATCAGGAATCTGGTGATGTGTATAGGTTGCAGATTTATTTAAGTCAATGCACAGTGACGGTTTTGGACTATATATTGATAATGACTACTTGATTAAAACAACCTTAATCTGTCCAGATACGTTTGGGCAACAGGAAATTGAGGTTCTATATATATGAAGAGGATTAAAGCCCTTTAACTGTTCATCAAATAAGGCTAAAAATACCCTCACATTAAAACTGACAGTCTGCACTGATGTCACTGTCATTGTGTCATTTCACATTCAAAGTGATATATTTACTATATGTGTCCTATACATGTATAATATGCAATATTATGTATATGCAGTAAAAAGTGTAGAATTATTATTAGCACAAAATGATCTCAGTCTCTAAAGAAAGAGGATCTTAGACTTCAGTACAACAAACAACTTGTCAAAAGAGGGGGGTACAGCTTAATTAGAATATGTTCCAGACTAAGTTCCTTCTTATCAAACCGGTTCCAGCTGATTCTTCACATACACTCACAGACTGGTAGCATTTTTAGCAAGCTGACATTTTAACCTTGTGATGCATTTTGTCTGTGACCGATACTGAAACTCTAACTTCCTACTTACACATGTCTGCACACCACCCACGCTTCACATGCTCTATCATTTATGACATGAAAAACACAATACACACAATTTTATTCTATCCTAAAGTTATCTATTTCTACGTTATTTTATTGCCCACAATTAAAACAGTATTCCAGTTACCATTAATTAATTAACAGAAAAGAAAAACGTATTTATGCTCAATTGTTTTCATTTCATTGGTTAACATGCCTCTATAATCATCCCTGCTGACATGTTTTCCTAGCCTGGTATCCAGCCCCTATGAATCGCAGTTTTCAGCACTCTTTGAATTTGCATGGCGATTCATAAGGATATTTGAATCGCCATGCAAATTCGAAGAGTGCTGAAAACTGCGATTCATAGGGGCTGGATACCAGGCTAATGTTTTCCTGCATGCCTCTAAAAAACAGAACAATCCAAATGTGTTAATAGACACCATTTAATCTAATGCAACAAGATAATCAAACTTCATTACACTGCCTGCTTTACTGGAGCCCACGAAATGTCCTATTCCCCCAAATCAGAAATCCTCCTCCTCATCATCATCATCACCACACTGAGTCCAAAAAATGAAGGCATAATGAAATTGTGTTATTTTCCTCTGCAACAGACTCACCTGGATTTCCCGGGCATGGTACATTATTATAAGACCAAGCAATATAACAGTGGAAAGGCTGATAAGGCATTTCAGTGCAAATGAGTACGAAGATTCCTATGGTGAGAGACAAAAACACGGAAGAAATGATTAGAAATAGTCAAATTATTAAACAACACATTTTTCATGACAATATACCATCTATGAGAAAAGCATTAAAGACTGTTCACCTCTGTTCCTCGCACTCTTATTAGCTGCTATAATAGAGAACGTGCACTTTTCCATATTTGCAATGTCTATATTCAACCTCAACAGACAGCAATACAATACAGTTACATTATCACTATATGAGCATTGATTTCTGCATTATATTCTGCAGCTAAGCAACAAGGTGAAATGAGGTAGCTGAGAAAAAAAAAGAAAAGCTAAAGCTGAGCAGCTGCCTTTAACACCTTTTATATCTTCTAGATGGAAGGAAGCAAACATGACTAAAAAAACCCAACTAAAACTATCATTGTGAAACTTAATAACTCCACTGATTTGAAAATCCTCCTGTTGAAGAGACTGCTGTAGTAGTGTGAGGTTGAGAATGTTGGCTTGGGGGAGTAAAATAAATATCCACGCACAAACACATGCATACACTTAAGTACATGCACACAAACAGCACACACACACACACACACACACACACACACATTCACACACACCACTTATTATTAGCTTTAAACTCTAACTGAGAGCAGATAATGGGGGTTTTACACACAAACAGCACCGTCAGGTCACTGTTGCTAAACAATACAGCTGCAGGTGTAGGTGCAGCCTGAGATTATCTATGGACGCTGTTCCCCACCATCTAAACTACCAATTAATCAAACCCCAGCACTAACAGGGGGACTTTCCGTTTAATAGTAGGTGCAGAAAAGGCAAGGCTAGCATTAGCAGGAGGCCACCACAGTGAGCGGTGCCGGTGATAAATAGGCCAAGCGGACGCTGGCGCTGCAGTGGTGTGTGTGTGTATATAGGGGCCATAGATCTTGGAAATGAGAACCTGTACAACTCGAGTCCCCCCTCTCTGTTGGTAAAATGCCATTTGATAAATCAATTTAACAGCCATGGTGTAAAAACGCCGCTCTGCAGTAGGCTAATGATTGGAGGGTTGTTATGATAATCACGGCACCCGACAACAAATGACAAAAACAACAAGTGGAAACATCGCTCATAATCGTCACGGCGATGACAGTGAGAGCTGCCCAATATTACTCTGTCCTTTGGTGGTCCATGTTAGGGAATGTATTTTTAGCTATCAACTAGATTGCTTTGCCCCTCAGGTCCGCGGCACGTTCTCAAGACACTCTAATGTCTGAAATTGTTTTGAGAAGTCCCCAGTGAAATAACATTGAGTAAACCAATTAATCCACCTGCCAGAGGTTCAAGGATTTTTCAGTCCCAGCGCTCGCCGCCCGTTAACGTGTTTCCCTCCTCCAGGGCTCAGAACACCTTGGCTGAGCCTCCACCGTCGGGCGTGTGATGTGACATGTGAGATGGAAAATGGACCATCCGCGGCACACGCTACCCGTCTTAATGTGGGAGGGATGTTGTGCCACTCAGGCACGGGAGGTCATTTCCATTTCAGCTGAGGTCAGCTTGATGAATGGACTGAATGGACCTTCATAGACAAACCTATTGGCTTTCTTAAAACCCTATAAATCTTCCAATAGATTATCTCACATCACAAATTAACCATATCGTACTGACACACACACACACACACACACACACACCTACATGCAATCAAAAAAACATTCAGAAAATAGAAAAATGGGACAGAGCAAACCCTGAAAAAAAAAAATCCATCCCTCACGATTGTTAAGCATTGTTCAATCTTTACTCACATACAGACTGCGGAGTTAAACAGGCTGTATGTTTTGCTTTCCAGAGATGAAGCACTTTGCAAACACCCATGCTTTTGACCTATTACATACTGCTGTGCACCAGTAAACAGCCTAGTAAACACTGTGGTAGAACCTGCTCTGTGTGCGCTGACACTGAGTGAATTATATTCTCCCCAAAATACCCTGACATAACAGAATTGATTGGCTGACACAGGAGGCCAATGGCGGGTCACGGGGTGGCGACCAGGTCAGTGCGTCCCTGAAACCAAACCGCCCTGCTGATGTCCTCGCTCCCTAGTTCCCTTTGTTCCTAGTTTTGTGGCTCCGTCTCGACTCGGATCAGCGGTGAAAGATACCGTCAGACAGTTTGAAGCATCTGACTCTTCTTTCCCATCTTTTATTTCTATTGACCTTTCTCTTCATCTCTACTTGTCTTCATCTCCCTCTCTCTTTTTTCTCCTCCTCTATCTCTCTCCAAACCACTCCATATCTCTCTCTCCCCCCTCTCTCTCTCTCTCTCTCTCTCTCTCTCGCTTCATCCCCTCACCCCCTTATCCCTTTCTCCATCTCTCTCTCCTGCTGTGAGGTAGTGATTTTAGATGTTGGCTTCAAAGGGAATGACAGAGAGCCACAATGCCGCCAGTAGTGGCAGCGGTCCTTTGGTTAAACTCCAACCTGATGCTCAGACTGAGCAAGTGAAGCTTCTGAATGTTTAAGAATAATCTAACTCATAACGATGCCTGCAGGCCTACAATCGAGATTCACCAAATAGAATACTGTATAAGCCATACTTTCAAATTTTATGACAAACTATTTGTCATAGTACAGATCTCGCAAAATCGCTATGAATAAACACTCTTATGTATTTGAATTTGTGCATCATTCCGACCGCCATTTTCAAATAATTTATGTCAGTCTGCTCTAACAATCCCTCCAAATAAATCTGACAGCAACATCAGCCACACAAACCCACACAACTCAAAAATGAACAATAGCAATGACAACACACAATGCTCTCCCTCCCCACACACACACACACACACCGACACACACTACCCACCTTAGTGTAAACCCCCCATGACAGTTCCGTCTCCGTCACCATGACGACAATCCCAAACATCCCGAAGATGAGCGCGTAGTCGCTGAGCCGCTTCCGCTTCTCGAACAGCGCCCTCCGGTGGCCGAGCTTGTAGCCAATGTCCTTGTTCTTCTTCTGCGGCGCCCCGCCCCCGCCGCCCCCGCCGCCCTCCCTGACCAGGCTCTCGTTGGACGCCTTGCTGGGGTCCTCGCCGCCGTTGCCCTTGGACACCACCACCTCCAGGCCGGAGCTGTGCAGCGTCTGCAAGGGCTGCGTCTCCGAGTCGAGCTCCGCGAGGTTGCGGCGCGACGAGGACGCCAGGCTGCCCACTAGTGGTCTCACCACGCCGCCATTGTACTTGCAGGTGTTCATGGCTATCTGAGGGAGTCGGCCGCTGCTCTCGGAGAGGGAGGGCTTGGATCCAGCATGGCTCAGCTTCTTCTGCTCAGTAGTGGCCTGCGCACAGGAAGAGGGAGAGAGAAACACAATACTATCACACCAGAAAGGGTCCAAACTAGCAGTATGTCGAAAAGACAGACAGGTATAGGCTTTAAATAGAGCGCTGATGTGGGAGGTTATATCTCTGTGGCTCTTGAGAGAGCGAAGAGAGGGAGGGATCTTACAAAACAAATTCGGTTATAAAAGCAGGCAGATTTAGTTCTCACCAGGACATGTGTCCAAACAAAAATATCGGTATCCTAACATGGTGTTGCTTTCTGTTGCTCTGGTTTGAAAAGCAAGTACTCTAGGCCTTCTTCCTTAAGCACCATATACTGAGAGCTGGTGATAGGGAAGTGATTTGTTCATTTAGCAGGACTTAGATCTTGGCCCTACAAATGGAAAAGCATTACAGAAGAAGTGAGTTCAGAAAAGAATTCAATTAAAAGAGTCAAAAACACCCCTTGTGTTTTTCCTTTATCATACAGTTGGATGCATATCAGCTTTCCCTCAAGAAAGTGACATGAAGATTGGACGGCTCAAAAAACATATAAATAATGAATGGACCTAGATGTATAAATAAAACCATATAACCAATAGCGGACCCTACAAAGTGCAGAAAATTGAATCTTTGCGCTGCACAAATTTAGATATGAATGATTAATGCTCGGCATGACCCTGTTTCCTGTCAGAGAAACACTCTTCCCTGCAGAGACGAGCAGTGGGCCGTCCAAAAGAGACGAGGAGAGGAGAGGAGAGAGTGGACCTTCTTAAATCAGGCGTACCACAGAGACCAAATGTGAGATTCTGCCTATTTTTAAGAGGAAAAACAAGGGCAACCCTTCCTTTTGCAAAAGACTCAAAGGATACTGTATACTGTACATCTCCTGTCTGTGTGGGGTAAAGGGTAAACTTGGGGGCAAGGACCTTTCAACATGGCACTGAGCCAAAAATGTGTAAGCTGTGAGTTTGATGGCAAAACAAAATGATCCACGCAGTAAAAACGTGGTTACTGGTTCCTACTTAAGGCAAGTGTAAGTTGAAGAACACATGGCGTTGCATGCATATGTTAGCATACAAATATCATGGACTCAGCTTGGAGAAAAAAGTTAAACAGGGTGGAGAAGGCCATAAATTGGAGAATGGAAGATCCATTGTTCCAAGGCAATGTGGACCTGGATCCATTCAACGTTTGTGTGGGTGGTCAGGCTTTTTACTGTCCTCAAAATGGAAGATTCTGATCTAGTAAAGAGACAAAACCTGTGTTGCCATGTGTATGTGACTATTGCCATGTGTAAGAGAACAGGGGAACAGCTTTTGGTGCATCATATTATGCAGTCGATTTAACATGTCGACTTTTAATTCACCTGCAGAAAATATTGTTCCTTCTTTCCCTCTCCAACCTGCTGCCATGTTTTAAGCATGAGCCAAGCCACAGATCGCGCCTACGTGCATGCATGGCACGTATTAGTAAATCAGATGCAGATTTGGAGACAGCTATGTTTGCATGTATTTTAGTAATGGTTCTCAGCAGATTGGGGCCTGTGAGTTCCTCCCCTGGTTATGCAGAGAGAAAATGTACAATCCATGCAAAGGAAGAAGAACAGTCATCCCAGAAGCATCTATCTGCCTGTCTATCCCCTGCCCTTCAGAGACTCAGGCAGATTATCATAATGGGTTATGAAAACTTCACATGGAACAGTGCTTTTTCCGAAACAAGTTGGGGGTGTGTGATAGCACTGCTGGCCCTTTTTATTAGGCTTGACAAAGCATGCCTAATGCCTTTAAATGTGCTGGTGGGAATAAAGAAGGACGGCCCTAATGGAAATTTACTAAGTCCAGTCCTGTGATGCTATCGCCTTGCACATATTGTGGCTCCATGAGAACAGGACTAAAGGTTAAGGATTAGTGCAGCCCATAGTGTTTCTAATCCCCTTTACTGTATTAAATAGCTTTTTAATCGGTGCCATTAGGACCCCTCTACAGTTGTGAAGACTGTGCAGTGAACTTTAAGTTTGAATGACAGGAAATAGAAATAGATGCTGATATGGCAATAATAGTCACGATGGTGTTCTTTATATAGAGGACAAAAAAGAACAGGAAAAAACAAGAGAGCTGGCTAACTAGCTCCCTTGTTACAGCACTAGTTAGTGAAGAAACCAATTCCACTTTTGTCAAACATGCCTAGTCATGCTTTGTGGGAATTATCAGCATGGCTGGAACTACAGTTTGAGGCAACTGGATTGAAAATAGCACTTCCTTCATGTGCTAAATTTTGCAAATGCTGTGGAGACATTTTGTGTTTATCATGCAACCACCAGCTGAAATTTCTAAAGCTTGAAAATGTTTGCAAACTGTCTTAGTCCTTCCTCACATTGCATGTTAGAGTGGGGCTATTACAAAAGTAAATTCTACAAAAGCCAATAGCTTGTTCTCATAAATTATCTTTAATTTCCCCTAAAAACATTTCCATATTGTGGACAGAAACGCTGAAAAATGAGACGTAAAGTGTTGCACCGGTAATTTGCTTTCCGATGAGTAATTACATGACGATACATCAAAGTAATGCGGCCATGTTGTGACTGTCATGGGACCACAGAGGAGCCTGAGAGGTAAATGGAGAACATCCCATGAAAGCTGCTTCCAATAACGTAATTGAACAGGATTGATGGTGGAAACCAAGGGAGGAGGGCTGCTGTTACATCCTTGGCTTTAGTTACCTGTTTCTGGCGATCATTCTTCAGTGAACCATGAGGACTGACCCAAATATGTGCAGTAGCACCATCAGACCGTTTGTGTGAACACTGACTGTGTCGCATGCCTCATATGTTTCAATGTTTCCATACAATACCAGTCAAAAGTTTGGACACACACATTTTTCTTTATTTTTACTAATTTTCCATTTTAGAATAATAGTAAAGACATCAAAACTATGAAATAACACAAATGGAATCCAGTGACCAAAAAAGTGTTAAACAAATCAAAACTATCTTATATTTTAGATTATTTAAAGTAGCCGCCCTTTGCCTTGATGGAAAGGCAAAGGCTTTGGAAAGAAAATCATACATAGGCATCAATCAGTTTCACTGTTTATATTTGTCTAAAAAACACATTTCAAGCATTTAAGCATAAGCCTTTAGATCAAAATGGCTTGAAGATAATGAAAAACATAGTGCATTCAATTAGGTGTGTCCAAACTTTTGACTGGTAGTGGATCACTACCTATAGCTTTTTGTGCGGGTGGAAAATATACCTTTGGCTCATTGTGTGTGTGTGTGTGTGTGTGTGTGTGAGAGAGAGAGAGAGAGAGAGAGAGAGAATGTCTATGCATGCATATTGAAGAGGGAAAAATACTACACATCTCTCAACATACCAAGAGTTGTATAGGTGAAAATCTATGTAAAGAGTGTCGTTTTTCTCTGTAAAAGTTCCTCACAGACTTTGCAACAGGCCTCAGCTCACATTCCACAACCTCAAAGCACTCAATCAGTGCCATACGCTCTCCCACTTAGCCAGCGACACCAGGCCGCTCCGTCCCTTCTCCCGTTTCCCCATCACCCCGACTAAAAAGGTGCGGTGGAAGGGCCACCGCTGCCCTTGCCGTCCAGCGCCGCCCCCCCCACAGGAGACGCGGGGAGGCCGCCTGTCCCCGCCAGCCGACCGACGCTTCAATTTCATTCTGAATGGCACGCAGCATCCAGGCCCTATGAAATGGAGCCTCATAATCAAATTGAAAAGCCTCAGTGCAGAACAGTTTAAATGAAGCACTGCAACTCTCTGCCTATCTCCTCTCTCTCTCTCTCTCTCTCTCTCTCTCTGTCTCCCCCTGTCTCTCTCTTTCCAACCAGCTCAAATCTAATAGAAAATCCTCCTTCTTTAGTATTGTATGGGGCTGCTGCGCTGCAGTTTTGAAGGCATACATACCCCAAAAATGGAATTGTGCATTGTACAACCAAGTGTATGTAAGTCTGTGTGTGTGTGTTTGAGCGTGCGGGTGCCTGTCTGTCTAATTGTGTGTGTTTGTGTGGGTGGGTGGGTGGTTGTGTGTGTGTGTGTGTGTGTGTGTGTGTGTGTGGGTGTGCGTGCGTGTGTGTGTGTGTGGGTGTGTGGGTGGGTGGTTGTGTGTTAGTTGAACAAGCTGTGCCTCAGCCAAGCATTGGATTAGGTCTGATATTGACGCAGACAGTTTGCAGCTACCGAAGAGGCACGAGGAAAAATGTGTGTGCGTTTGTGTGTGTGTGTGTGTGCGCGCATGTGTGTGTGTGCGTGTACAATCTGCGAAAAGCTCACAGAGACTGAAGCGAATGGAAGATCACGAAGGAGGAAGGAGGGTACGACACAAGGTAGAGATCTAGGAATTGAGGGAACAAGAACGAGAGAGAGAGACCGGGATGACAGAGAGAGAGAGAGAGAGAGAGAAGAATGAAAGAGAGGGAAGACAGCCCCCTGTGGGTGTCTGTGCCAGCCCCTGTAGTGATTGAGAGCTGTAGGCTACAGACTCCAGTTTGTCCCTGCACACAAGACGCTGTCACATTTCTGTGACAGGCCAGCGGGCATCAGGCCTTCTCCACCCCGAACCCCGACCGCCATGTGGATCATTACTTAGTGCTGATAAAGACCCAGGAAAACCTGCGTGTGCAGCCCGGCGCTCATTTAACAACATTCTCCATCACAGCTCTATGGGTAGAACCAGATTCTTCATGTAGGATCTTCTCATAGGATCCGACATTTTAATAATTAGTGGCTTGTTTGATCATTTAGAAATAATATACGTAAAACAGAGTCAAACAAAACACAATAATACTTCTGGGTTTATTTCAGACTTTGTTGCGGCTGCATTCCAGGACTTGACATCTTTATCAGTGTCAGCAATTTTTTTTTGGCCAAGTTAATATATAAATTCTTTGTAGAGGTAGAAAGGGCAAGTCACTGTGTGCCAAGTCTTATCGTCCTGTACTTGATGTGTTTTTATTGGGATGCCTGCTGTTAAGAGACACTCAGGACTGCTTCTCCCTTTCCGCAGGATCGCAGATTTGAGTCGTTGCCGCCGTTGTAACTGTTTCAGTGACACAGGACAATCAGACAACACACAGACAAAGAGTTTTCACAAAATATTCTCACGCTGATTTCACATGCCTGGCACAGTCAGTAAGTGTATGGACAACTGCTTGAAGAGCAGTGAAGTAAACAAGTGATTTGTGTGTGGGGCTCGCCTGCACAAACAGTTTGGGTCAGAGCAATAAGATTGGAAGAGATGACAAGTATGTGCGGTAAAGTATTAAAAGCATATAGAGGCAAAAATCAACTGGATGACTTGACAATGAAGCGAGGTAAACCAACTCTAGACACAGTAGGCAGAATTGCTGATATGATTGGAACCAAATAATAGATCACATACAGTAAGAGGTTCATTTTGGAACCTTGCAGCTATTATATATGTAGCTACACAATCAAAGATGTCTCACTTCTGATATGCTTCCTACGCTGCCACCTTTCACCCCACTTAAGCACTCAGGAGTGACTTGTTTGTAGTGCTATACCAAGAGAGACGCCAGTACCAAGAGTAGGTATGGAGGGAGCTGGTTCTGAATTTACTGCTGGCCCTCCTAGAGGTCTTGTAGGCATAATTAAATTAAACATCCTTAACGGGAGCTGCCCATTTGATAAGCCTGACGCCACCACCACCCCTGCCATCCAAGCCATGTAAGCACTCATCCTAGTTTAATAGGGATGGTGAGTTGCGTCAGTCTCTGTGCATTGGTGGGGGGACTTCTATATTGGCTGTCACTGTGGGTGGCCTCATTGGGGGAACCCTCAGGGGAAGACCCAATACACTGCCTCAGCTCAGTTCATATAGGAAGAGAATAAAAGCTAACAATAAAATCTGCTACGCACAATAAACTGTGATAACACTTAAAGTCACTGCAGGGATGCTAAAATCTTTATTAAGGCTTGGACCAAATCTAAAGTACAGGACAGTAATATGAACTCACAGCAGAAAAACAATGAATGAGATGATTTTTTTATTCAATATTGCGGTATTTTAGCGATCACTTTCTCTCTCACTCCCAATAGGAATCATGTGGAAAATCCCGTGGACATAATTAGTTTAGTTTTTGTTTATTTGCACAGTGATGAAAAAAAAATTACACAGTAATAATATACAAGAAAAACAGAAAGAAGTATTGCTAATATGTGCAGATGAGATTAAAAAACTCAAGAGGCTTCTAAAAAAACACCTCCCTTCAAAACAAATAAATAATGCATGATGAACGCCGGGTTGTGGCTACGTACAACAGCTACCATTGTAGATATGCACACAGAGTATCAAAGGAAAACATGTCAGAATTAATTCTGTGTCAAAATCACTGTCTGAACGTTTCGCTCTCCACTAAACACGTAGTTACAAACAATGGTAGTTTGATAACAGAGACAATAATTGCCCTCTAGCAGAACCCCCCCCCCCTCTCTCTCTCTCCCCTCTCCTCCCTCTCTCTCTCTCCTCCTGGAGATTAAAGAAAAATGAATTATGCCAAAAAACAAGACAAAACCTCCATGGAAAAAGGGAGACAGGTATTTGCCTGTGGGAATGTGTCGTTGTTAGGGCTAATAACGCACAAGGTGTTCAACAGAGACACAATGCTATTATAAATAGGTTCCAACAAGGTTACTCCAAGTGTGTGTGTGTGTGTGTGTGTGTGTGTGTGTGTGTCTGCTGTAAACTAGGTCCTGGGGAGATTGGGGTTAGAGCTGATGGGGGGTTCCTTTCCCTGTGGGACTCCCACTGCCTCATTAGGAACATATTCTACTTCAATTTCCAGCAAATTAAAGGAGGGGGTATTTAGAAACTTGATTTGTAGATTGGGGCCATAAAGGATGGACTATTCTTGGTGAAATGATTAACAAATTGAATTCTCAAGTTGTTGATGTGTGCTGAAATAAATTGGACCAGATTAGACCAGATAAGAGCAGATCAGCGACCACCCACTACTCACACATACAGACCAACGCTCCAAGACACACTTGAAGATGTAGGTCATCTTTTTAAGAAGAATCCGATTTGTCATCAGCTGTGATTATCTTTAATTCATCCATAAAGCGCTTGCACCATTTTAGCTTTCAAGATAATGGAGGTAGAATTTGTAAATGTAGTGGTAGTGAAAGTGAGCAGAACTAATTATCATTACTGAGAAAAATTGCATGCAGGATATTCAAAACTATTTCCTAACCGCTTCACAAACGCTTCACTGTACTGTGCTAGTTTCCTTCAAATATATAAATATAATTTCTCAAGGAATTGTTTTTTATCCTGTTGACTTGCACTAACACTGCTAATACAGTGTAAACCAATGGCTGTAACCTGCTTCTAAAATCTAAATAACCAAAAGACTGGAGCAAATACTTTCTTGGCACTGAAAGACTCAGACTTCATAATAAACCAGACAGGATCCTTGAAAATCTTATCCATCCCTTTAACTTCACTTTCCTTGTCACTGGAATTTAAAAAAAGACTTAATATGCATCTCCATTGACTGGCCCAAATTCAGATATTCTCAATGTACAGTTTGTGGCAGTTGAGGTGTGAATGCCACTAACCTACTCCTTGAGGTTTGACATTGCAGATGAAGGTGGAGGAGCATTTCACTGTCGCACTAATCAGCTCTCTAAAGCATTCCACTTTATTTTAGCTAATCAGCAGTATTGCCCTATTCCCCTCCATAGACTCCCATTACGTTTGATTGCTTGATTGACGCCAGATTTGTACTGATAACCCCTACGTGAGGAGGTGGACCCGGTCCTTACACAAACACACACACACACACACACACAGATGTGCATCTTCCCACTAGCACACAAACAATAATGTATGTGCTCAGGGACACTGGCACACACACACACACACACACACACATACACTAGGCCACAAAAGCTTTAAAATATATCCTGTGCTGTTTAGACCCAAAAGACTAAACCATCTTCATTAGGTGACAGTTCCCCCGGTGGCTATTTGACATCCCAACAGGCCCACTATGGCCATATATACTTCACAGACATTATCACCCTTAAGTGCCCTATAACCCACACAACAATCACACAGTCTTTACCTCTTATGACACTGCATTCACTATAGTGCAATCCAACAACAATATCAATGAATAAATGTCCCCCCCCCCCCCCCCGCCAACTTCTATTTTCATTGTGCCGGGATTGTAAGTCATTTGAAAACGAGCCCTCAGTAAATTCAGGCTGAGGCAGTTTCTTTCTTTCCTTGAGGCAAAAACATCAATAGTGGAGAGAGAGGCCAGGACAACCTATAGCATAGGACAGATCGATAGCGCAACAAACTCAGTAAAGATTGACTGGAGAGCTGCCTGGATACGTCCTGCTTTAGATTTATGATAGGAGGAGGACACAAGCCAACAGCAGAAGCTAGAGGACAGGGAGGGAGAGAGGGGGGGAGAGAGGGAGAGTGACGGGGAATCTGTGCAATTCTCATTTTTTAGCATTTTAGGGTCAAGTGAATCCTCACCAATGTCTTACAGAGAATATATCAATTTCAAATAGCGATGAATTACACGAATGGGCTTTGCGTGCATTTGTTTGCGCTTTTTTGTAGAGAATAAACACCAATAAAAAAAAAAAACTCAAACTGTGTTCATCTGAAAACCATTCTGTCTTTATCCCCTATGTTTTTAGCTATCTTCCTTCTTCCCTATTCCTAAGAATAAAATAAGATGAAACCTTTCCTGTGAGAAAAAGAAAAGGGGAAAAAGGCGATATCCACAGAAGCAGATAGTATATGTTCGACATTCCAGTGGGAAAATTACTGAAACACAGACAAGATGAAATGAGAAAGATATCAGGTTTCATTGCTCCTCCACTCTAACAGAGAAGCCGTGCCGTATGTCACCCAGCTCCTGCATGCTCTGACTGGTGCAGCGGCCTTCCATAGACTCGAGCTAATTGAATATCCTTATCTGGCTCCAAACCCCCTTTTCTCTGGTAAATGAAACAGAAGCCAGTTGGAATAGCAGCACATTTGTATTCACCCACAAGCCCTCACCCACGGACGCTTGCAATGTCTCTAGACGTAATGTAACACACACACACACACACACACACCTACTGTACTTTACTGCAGCAGCACGCAATCTTGTTTTTAGGTTGGGAGATCAGTGAACCAGAACCAGACCCTGCTATTTTGCACTGCACTACAGTCAAGCGCTGTCCTCCATAGAGAAGCTGTCTTTCACACTAGTCTATTACGTCTCATATGATAAAAGTTCTGGGAATTGTGCTAACAGCCTCAAGCTACAGTTTGCCTCCATGATTTTTTTTTTTTGGTTATGAAATTAAGTGCTGCAGTTTTTTTATGCCCCCTGGGCCCTTTAGTGTAAATTGATTCTATTTAAAAAGGCTTTTTTTCCCCCAGTCTGACAGAGAAAAGAGGTGGCTGGGGAGCGGAGGGGAGCGATAGAAAATGGACTCTCGAGGAAAAGAGAAGGGAAGGCGAAAGGAAAGGAAAGGAAAGGAGGCGGCCGCTTTGTTCGTGAAAGGGTTAAAAAGAAAATGGCAGGGACAAAAGGGGGGGACTGCGTAGACCGCCAGTCCATTAAGGGGTTAACAATCGGAGGGAGGCCTATAATGGAGGCTGGAGCAGCTGTATAGGAACTACATCACACAGAGAGGCAAACACCATAGAAACCACTAACACAAACCACAGGGAAAGAGACAGAGAGAGGGAGTGAAAGAGAGATCTACATAAACTAAATATAATAATAATAATCATCATCATCATCATAATAATAATCATAATAATAATAATAATACAAGTAACAGCACACTTGAACCCAAGGCTTATCCATGGACTTCCCAATCAGTACTAGAAACACACACACACACAAACACATACATTCCCCCTCACTGTAAACACATGACTGTAGATGCATAATTGAGCATGGAGCCCAGATGCTATGAGTCAAACAGGGAAGCGTTCCTGGAGGCGAACACAATGCAATGATATTCACATGCTGGAGGATTCCTGCAGGAGAGGAGAGGCTCTTCCAAATGACTAGAAGCAGCAATAGAGTTAACTTGACCTTTACCGTCTTAAGGCAAGACTGTGGCATCAAGATGATAATGATATACTAAAGCCATCCTCCCACTCATTCACTCACTTGCTCTCTTGCTTGCTCTCTCTCTCTCTCTCTCTCTCTCACACACACACACATGCAAACATACAAATGTTCCGAATACACAAAAACAAACGCATGCATCCGCACACACACGCACACACACACATGCACACACAGATATACACACATACTCAATACCCAGAAAAAAATACTATGATATATATATATCATATGATATAACAGTTTTTTTCAGTATTGCAGAGAGGCAGCTTACTGTACATTGCCTGTTCAGCCTCAACAGATCACCATGGACAACACAGTCACACTGTTGCTGTATTTTCCATGATCGCTGTATTATATTCTCCAATTAGGTGATATGAGGTAACCAAAGGGGAAAAAAGGAAAACCGGCAAAGCTAAAGAAGAGCAGCTTCACAGCTTCAGCAGCTTGTCCTATTCTAATTTTAAAGCTTGTTGTTTATAGCAACCATAATGGCTGGGGATAGCGAAGCACACATATACACACATGCGCACAGTAATTTACATACGTATATTAGACATACATATAGTACACACACATGCACACAGTCATAGAAACTGGGCCCATCTTTTTTTTCCAGAGCAACATTTCTATGTGAATAAAGGTAACAAATAGAACTCATATTTCTCATAAATAGCTAAAGGCAGACTAGATCGTGAAAAAAAACCAACCTCTCCTTCCTAGCAGCTCAGCTGAGCCTTTTTGTTCTTCACTGAATATTTATCTGTGGCCAGAGGAGGCTGTGATTGAGCTTTATAGAGTAACGGTTGTGTATCATGTGCTGTAAATTAAGTGGTAAGGAAGCTCCAGGGATCAGCAGTCAAGCTCTAACCTAAAGGCATAAAGACCTGATGAGAACGAGGGCAAGATCCCCGCATCAAAAGAGAACGTATGAGCAGGGGAGAGAGCTCACAACGCATATACACATTGCAGAACACACACACACACACACACACACACACACACATATACACTCACAGAAACATACACTATGCATAAGTGCCACACACACACTGGCATGCAAAGCAAGCGCACACTCAGAGAAACGTCTCTATATGGAATTTCAAAATGGTGAGAGAAGCTTTCCAACTCACATTTTCAAGGGCAGGCTGCAAGCAAAGCATGAGTCTATTGTGTGAGGGAAAAGTAGTATGAAACCACACACACACCCACACACACACACACACACCTCTCTACTGCTGCTGCACTCTGCTCTGCTACAAGACAGTTTGACAAACATTTAGATTTAGCTTGCAATATATTACAATATACGTATATTATAAGATATGAGGAAAGACGCACAAAAGCATGCACACACACACACACATATGAAGCCATCACTGTACGTCTGACGCCTTCCAAGTTCCAGCATTGTAATGAATGACGAATATCTGCTTACAGCTGCATTACTCATACTCTCTCTACTCTTTTGTCTTGTGATAATGCCCTAACGCAGGAACAGCCTGAGATCAATAACCTAATTAGCCATAAAGCATATGCATTGCCGTGATACATTATATGCCTGACATCACTTGGCTAGCATCTCACAGGAATTACCATATAAATGAACTCCGGTCATTTATTAAGCAAAGAGCCGTGGTAGGAACTTGGCTTGCCGCGGAGTAAAAAAAAATAAAAAAAAAATTGCAAGTTACGACACACATTAGAAAAGGGAAACATCACAAGAGGTCGAACAGTCAAGCTACAAATTGCATTCACTGCTGGCAGAGCGAAAACATCTGCCATGCTGCGTCTCTACCCATGTAGCAGGCAGTAAGCAGCGAGGCTCACGGCTACTGAGGAAACCCCCAACACTCTTTGTATTTAACTGGACTGCAAGTAATTCAATACACCTCTCCTTGTAGAGACGCACTCAGACGAAACGCAGGGCGAGAGAGAGAGAGAGAGAGGGAGAGAGAGAGAGAGAGAAAGAGAAAGAGTGATGTGAACTATCAAGTGGAGCACCATTTGAACACCACCAGTAATATCAGTGTGTGTGTGTGTGTGTGTGTGTGTGTGCGTGTGAGTTCACATGTGTTCAAGCACATATGTGTATGTGTGTGTTGCATGTGTGAAAGGCAAGTGTGAAACGGATCGCAAATCTTAAAGATAATCTTGTTCTGTACATGATTCTTTGAAGAAACTCAATACCACAGAGGAAGAGAGAGCGAGAGAGAGAGAGAGAGAGAAGGTGAGAGAGAGAGAGAGAGAGAGAGAGAAAGGGAGAGAGGGGGTTAGAGAGAAAGAGAGAGAAAGAGAGAGAAAGAAAGAGACGGTGAGAGAGAGAGATGGAGAGAGAGAGAGACAGAGAGAGGGAAGGAGAGAGGGAGAGAGAGAGAGAGAGAGAGAGGCCTCGCACTGCTATACAATACCAGCCTGATCTCTCCATAGCAACAAACATGGTAACACAAATCTATTTCAGAGCAGGAGTGCAGCGTAGCACTTAAATGCAGTGGACAAAAAATAGGGAAAACAGCAATCAATTATTAAAAGACCTTCGTGTTCATACTTACTGTCTCCGTGTTGCAGGCCACAGCAGAAAATAAGAGGCTCACATAACTCTCTTCATACAATTGCCGATGTTATCAGAGATCTGGAGCCACTCCTTCCTCATAAACACAGGATGTGAACTAGGAGCTGCCCTGTTTAACGAATACGTGTGACATTTGTTCAGCGCCATGTGTTTGCTTTCAAGGTGTTGGCTGCCCTCACGGACGGAAAGGTACGGCAGTGGAAACACGGAGGCCTAATGAGCGAAAAACAAAAGGGGGCCCTGTAACCACGCTGGGGAGATGACCGATAAGAGAAAGTTTAAATCAACATAATGTTTCTCCTGGCAAAAGCCTGCCAGCAAATCATAACACTTCAAGCAGAGCCGTCTGCGTCAATTGTTCTGAGCTCCAGCGTTCATAATTACCTCAGCGTTATTACACAGCCAACACAAATACACAGCTGATAAGTTAAACTACTTTTTTTTAAAAGAGAGTGGGCAGTCCAATTACCTCAGCGTTTTTCTTTATTTAGACGGTAGGAAAGCTGAAAGGGGCACAGCAGATGAGGCACAAGAGCAAAGGTTCTGGCAGGATTCAGTTACAGCATCCTACAACATCCTGGCTCAAAGTGAAACTAGTTAATATAGGCTTCAACAGCAAACATGTTTACAGCGCTGAAAAGTTGCTTAACAAGTGAAATACTAAACAAGAAGCTTCAATGAAATGAAATCAGTGAAATTAATCAATGAAATCAGCAAACCAGGCAGAACTGGTCAAACTGGTCGAGGATTATCTTTCAAACAATAATACAAAACAAACATGAGAAGTGGTTTGCATTAGTGGTTTGCAAATCAATATTCTAAACTACTTTCAAATAGCAATTGTATTTTCATATCGGTCATTGCTTTACACACACAGCTGCCATTCCAGTGCACTAAATCCTCCAGACAATGTCACAGAGACAGTAAGTTGGTTGCAAGTGCCACAGTGATATATACTGTGTTGACCTTTCCCAGATCATATAGGGTGATTATATGCGTGTTGGACTACGGTTTGGCAGGAGCTGCACAAAAGGCTTTACTGTAATAGCTTTTCTCCTCTTTCTACCCATCCATTCTGCTGTGACACATACGACCCCGTACTCTGTAGAGAGGGGGGCCCGGCACCTGCCTCGCCTCACACACGGCTAGAGCTGCTTACAGGCCCTCTGATCCCAGCATAGATGGGTGCTTTGACAGGGGATGAGAGGGATGGCACCGGGGGAACATATTTACAGTTTTGTTTTCATTTTTATGCCACCCTCAGCCAATTTTAGGGGCATTTTGGTCCTTTTCGGGGGCAATTTTATTGAACTATGAAATAATACGCCGCATATTGGCAAATAAACACTCAATTTGGACCATTAAGATTTGTTAGACCATCACATACACAACCAGAGATGTTTTCGACTGCCTCAGACTGCCTACTCGGTTGTTTTCTGATCAAACACCGCTCCAGAATCACCCAGACAAAGGCTCCCGTGATTCACCTATGGTGGCCCACGGGGGACAGCGGTCACATTCACGCTTGCATATTTGACAGCTCAGCGAAAATAATGTGAACAGGGTGCAATGCAAAAAAGGGAACACCTAATTATTGGGGGCGTTTTTTGCCTCCCCATTTTTAATTTCACAAGCATTTTATGTACTTTCAAGGGCATTTTTTCCCTGAGCCCCGTTCTTTTCAGACCCTGGGCGGTACCGTCCCTCTCAAATTGTGAAAGAATAAGCAGACAGTTGTCGGGAAACAAGACTTCTGTATCTCCTCAAAAATCAGCCTTGTTAAATGTGAACAAATCCAGCACTGTTTACGCTGCTGTACTACAGTGTCCCAGCAGGGGATATCACCATAGCAGTAAGTGGCAGGAATTAGAGTACTTACACAGGGCATCACAATAGAAGCAGCAACGTGCCTTTCAAAGCACAATGTTAGTGAGGCAGGACACAATATCGTACTACCTACCATCAGTTCAGTGGGCTAGCTATTGGGTTTCGGGTGTGTTGTGGGATACTGTAATTGTATACACTTTATCAGTCTTGCTGTGTCACAAGTGTTTTGTTTAAGGGATTTCAAACGAGGGGTGGGGAGGGGCCAGCTCATTAGGGGCAAGTCAATAAGATGTAACCAGGATCCTACAAATAAACATGAATAGATAAGCATGTCTAGCCGTATCAAAATACTTGGCAGGGTCTGACCTGAGCGAGTGGAAAAGGTTTTGATCCTTAGACAGGGCCGATCATGTGAGCAGGTCTAAGATTTCTTTTTTACGGATTTGTTAGGTCATGACCCACATGGAGTATCTGAGTATCTGACAAATGTGTACAGGAGCTTACAGTCAGAATGAAATATTAACTGACTGCAAAGCGGTTATCAAACTAAACTCAAATTGCCATTTTAAGTTTGATCATTTTTAGTGTTCACCACGTTGCCTTGGAGATAAGGCTTTTCAAGCTATATAATGACTTCTTCATCTTGCTAGTTTTAGTAATGTGTTCATGACCTGCATCCTGTGCACTTACATCTCTGATTATTTCCAGTTTTCCAATTTATTTTACCGGTCAGAGCCAGGCAGGAAGAAATGGAAAGATTCCCAAAGTGATAAACAAAGTGAAAGTTCAAATAAAAGTTTGATCAGTTTTAAAGAAGAAAAGGGCATCCTCCTGTATTATGATCAGTAGGGATTTAGAAAGGTTCCAGAGATCTAGTTGACTTACAACTTGGTCCATAGTAAGGCCCAAACAAACTGGAAGCAATAAGTGACACATATCATTTGAGACTGCTAATTTGATCCTTCTAAGATAGACTGCAAGCAGAAGATTGGAAGCATCAGAGGCCCTGACAACTGTGCTTCTCATATGATGTTGTACTATTACCATCATATATTAGGAGACCAGTTAGCAGACTATATGGTGGTCATATTTTGCACATTCATCTGAGCAACTGTGATGCTATGCTGCTAGCTATATTAGCCACTTAGGATATATTACAAGACATGTTTGGATTCTTAATTTACCTCATTCATGTCATGGCTTCCTGTCACCTACTTCTCACAAAAAACCCTGACTAAAAACATGCATAATTGAAATAGGACAATGGTAACTATGGGTCCAGAAACATTAAGTAAATGTTCATTTCATTTCAGTCATTTGGTCATTTTGGTCTTCTGCTGATGCTCTAAAATCAAGCCAAGTTCAGAAGAGTCACTTCAAGGTGGTTTGATGCGCCACCTCATGCTTTTAGTGCCAGCTTGGCCACTGAAAACAACTGCCGCTTTTGAAAAAGCAGTCTGATGCTTTTATTTAGATGCTGCAGCCTCATCAATGCTTCCTATTCTTTTTTTCTGATATCAAGTTCATCTTGAAAAAACTTCACCTGCACCTGAAGTAAATGCTGGTCTAGAAAAAAAATCTCAAAATGGTGCCAACCACACAAATTATAGCAAAAAAACCCAAGAAATACTGCAAAACAAATGCCTATATTTCCATTGCTAAGTACAAAATTAGCCATGTTTCACCAACCAGACTGTTGGTGAGTGAGGATTGATGCAATTTTGAGCTGTTTTTTTTTTATTTTTTCTTTAATTCCACTGTGTTTGCGATAAAGTGACAAAGTCTGTAGGTGTTAGCAGCATGGTTCATCAGAAATGTCTCTCTGTTATAGTTTTATTTACCCTAGCATTGCATACTGCAGTGTTGATTGGGTTTCCAGATTTGCTACCAATCTGTTCAAGATCCATATTACATATACAGAAGTGATTTGTTTGATTAGCAGCTTTGAGCAGCCAGACAGAACATTCAATTTTTCATCAACTAAATATTCTGTCTCCAACAAAATATATAACAAACTTGTACTTTTAAATACATCCATCCGCACTCGTCCCTAAAAGTTTACTTTGGACTGAATTCATAGCTTCATATTCATAACATCAGACACCAACACAGCACAAACCACTCACAGTCAGTTCTCCATAACATATAAAGGATCTCGAATGGGGAATAGTTACATTCCCATTCCCAATGAATCTACAGCTTTTAACAATTTCAAATATAGATTTTAGGCCTGTCTGTTGAACCAAGCTGCTCCACGTTTTCCCTAGTATCATTAATTTTCTCCCTCCTTCCCTCTCTCTTTCTCTTTTTGAACACATACATGCTAACACACACTCCCACACTTTCACTTCCCCTATGACTTCATTTTCTGTAGAGCTATTTTAACTCATTTTATTTCACTGACTTGACATGATATATGCATCTTGTTATACTCTTTTCATCCATGTTGTCATATACTGTCATCAAATTCAGTCGTGTCCTTGCTTGTCATTTGTTTGGTGAGATGTTTTAATAAGGCCCTTGGGCCCATTTGTTTCTCTTCTTCTGTGTTTCTACCCTTGTGCTTCATCGCTGTGCTGTTAGCACTTGGTTTCTATGTTACATCATTGTGCAGCTAAACTAAACAAGCACCTGCAAAACAGCATGCATATTGAATACTGTGCACTATGACATGATACTGACTGCGGTTGAGAGCAAGGCAACTTTTAAAGCAGAACATGCAGATTACAGAGTGAGTTTTGAGGTGAGCTCCCGAGGAACTGGCCTTACTGAGAGGCAAAGATTTAGCACAGACCATTTTGTCAAAGGCCTAACGGTATCTGGAAGCCAGAAGCATCCAAATTCCCTCGCTGAGAGACCCTCTGCTAGGAGGAAACAACAGACACTTTGTCTGTTCTCCAGCTGCCAGGGAGCATCATTTGAATATTTTCAGCCTGCTACGCAAAACAAACGGGGGCTTCAGCAGCTCAACACTGCAACATGGAACAGGTGTGTGTGTGTGCGTGTGTTTGTGCGTGCGAGTGCGCGTATGCGTGCGTGTGAAACCAAACGAAACAAAGATAAGTGAGAAAGCTCGCGCATTAGGTTACATGTGTCATACTTTACATTGGTGCTGTTGGAAAAGCTATCGAACGTAGAATGACAGTCTACCTGTGCAAAGACACATCTACCCTATCGATCCGAATACCCCCTCCCCTAAACACACACACACACATACACAAACACACACACAGCACCCACACCAGACACGCGCGCGCACACAGCATACACATACGCGCCTGTGTTCTATCAAAATCATATAACAGGCGTGGTCATTGAGTGAAAACGTTAAGGACAATTTGATTTTGTTATCAGAGGCTAATTAGCTTCGATATCGCATAGCCTACGCAAATGAAAAAAAATTCTACCTTATGGTGATCGATGCGTATCCTCTCCTCTCCTTTATGCGGGCTCTCTGGCCACAGGTGATAGCTCGAGCCGTAGTTGGGGCTGTTTTTGCTGCTGTTGCTGCCAGTCGCAGACGAGTTCCCCGCGTATGCCCGTTGTGTTACCGGGGGGGTTACACGGGAGTCGCGGCTGTGTGGCTGCGCCTGATCGCCTTGCACGGTGATCCTCCCAGACTTATTGCGGTCTTGTTCACAGTGCTGCGGACGCTGGGGACAGAGCCCCAGTGCGCCTTGCTGCTGCCGCTGCCGCTGCTGCTCTTGCTGCTGCAGCAGTGGAGCCTGGTGAGTCCTACATAGCTCTCCTGAGCCGCTGGCGCAGTAGTTGATAGGCAAGCTGCTCCCCACCAGTAGCTGTTGCTGCGCTCGTAATTGTGGGAGCTGTTGCTGCTGTTGCTGTTGCTGCTGCTGTTGTTGCTGCTGCTGTTGCTGCAGGTCCTGAGTCCGAGACTCGAATGCTCTCCTGTTAGCCTCAATTGACTCACATACATCTAAAGAGCGCCCTTTCTGCGAGTTTGCACGGATTCCTTCAGGGGAGGGGTCCCTCTGTTGGAGTCTTAAATGACTGTGCTGTTGATGCTGCTGCTGCTGCTGCTGTTGCTGCAACAACTGCCTGTGGTCTCGGTGCCCTCCTGCTCCTCCTCCTCCCCTGCAGCGTTCCACGATGCTCGCCTGTTGGTGATTATTGGCACTCCTTCGGAAACGATCCCCCCTTTTAGATTCCTGGGAAAACAGCAGAGAGGAGGAGGACGACGTTGGTGGCGGTGGTATCGGCGGCGGAAAAGATGGGGAGGGCTGCGGTGGGAGAGGATCGACAGGATGGCGCTGGTTTTGAGAAAGGCTTGCCTCTTGCTCGGAAAAACTGCAGTGGCAGCTTGGAAAAACAGGCTGCTTCTCCGACTGCGGCGGCGGCTGCTGCTGCTGAGAGCCGGCCGCGGCCCAAGGATCCTGCTGCAGGTGCGCCGGCTGCCCGGTACTGGGTTCACCGCCCCGGTGTGAAGGTCGCTGGGCGGTGTCGTAGCTCGCCAGAGGTAGTGGGTCACCGCTGCGAACAGGTCTCCGAGAGGGCTGGCTCAGACACGGCAGCTCCTGGAGGCTCTGGCGGTGAGCGGCGGTGGTCGAAGAGCGGTCTCGGTGGTGAGAAGAGGGCGGGGGCGGCAGGCTGAAAACAGGAGCGACTGGGGCTCGGCTCTGCTCGCTGCTTCCTTGCTTTTCGTCGGGGGTTTGGTGCTGATGGACAGCTCCCGAGTACCGATGCCGCATCCCCTTGATCGCCGCGTCTTGCTGTGGTTGCTCCTTTGCCGTGCAGAGCTCCGACACCCGTTCATTGCGATCAGTCCCAGCAGAATAGGACCGACTTGTATCATTGGTAGGTTTGACCAAGACCTGCCTTAAAACGTCACCGTACAGCCAAAACACCGCCTTCGACTGAATATCGGTCCATTGCCTGCTATGCGCACAGGTTGCAGCGGATCGATCACTCCTTAACGGTGTTAGGTTACAAGAATGAGATTAACAAGATATCGGAAGGTGTTTAAGTCCTGTATATGGTCGATCATCTAAATCCACTGTGGATCCACTAGATCGACTTTGTCACTGTTGCCATAACCACCATGCATAATCAGAAATCACTTTTACTGCTAAAGCTCATCGGCCCCACAATACCTCCCCCAAATACATCCATAGGCCTGTCAAATAATACGCTTTGACCACATATAACCCGAACGTCACTATAGTTTATGATCAACTCTAATTCATTTCCCTCCTAGTTTGATGTGATGTCTATAAAGCATTAGCAAACACTATGGCTGTTGTGAAAATATGAAAAGAACATTGTACTAAACAGACTTTGGACATATTTCCAAAGCCTATTCCCACTTGTTGGCCCATAGAAATGCAAAAAATGAACAGGGTTGTAGCGATTACCTCATGCCATAAAGCCTGAGCCTCGCAGCCCGGTATTTAATAATTTAGTAGAATATGCCTGGTTTTGTATTACCAGGCAGAAAAATTTTGCATGGGTGCTGCATGCAGAGCCTGCAGTCAGCTCGCAACGCGCAGCCACGCTCACTGCTACTGCATGCTCTTAGTAACATGGTAGGGCTTTATTGTCACCACAGCTAGGAAACCGGCTGCTAGGAGTGAGTTAGAGAGAGAGAGAGAGAGAGAGAGAGAGAGAGGGAGAGAGAGAGAGAGAGGGAGAGAGAGCGCAGACGGCGCTGTCCGCGGTACTGAAAGAGTTAGGAAGCGCGTCACCAAAATAGATGTTCCTCTGTTGTGGTGTCAACTAGCCAGGGGATGGACAACACTAAAGGAAGGAGGAGCAGGAGAAGACGGTCACAAATTCCTCCTAGCTGTAAGTGGTTTATTGATGGAGAGCCTAGGTTGGTAGAGAACTAGCATTTTACAGCCCTGCAGCATTTTCACGTGTTTATTGCCCTTTACAAGCGGGTTATTGTTTGAAAATATGAGCAAAAACAACACGGACACACAATTTTAGCGCAAGAGAGAGCAGTTGAGACTGAGCCAGAGAGACTCGGGGGGCTGAGAGAGGAAGGGAGGATAGAGAGGGAGCCAACTTTTACATCATACATTAGCCGTTCTTAATAAGTAATAATACTTTCCTAAAGCTGGCTCAGCCATTTGGAGTTTTGATGGGTCTAAGACTGCAGCGGAGGCACACTTTGCCTAACCACTGGAAGAAAACTGGGTACACTCTGTTTTATAGCTCCGTGAACGACTGCAGGAATTTGGAGTAACTCCGGCCAGAGCTGCATTAGAAACCTGATCATTTTCATTAAGTAATTGGTCGCTGTGACCTGTGTGAGTTCCTTGGCAAGATGGAGTTTCATTTGCTGGTTTGGGAAGCAATGTTACTGCTTCCACATGAATAATTAAATCAAACTTTACAACTCCTATACACACACAAACACTCTCATTCACCCACGCCCACACTCACATCTACACACACACACACACACACATATATGGCCTCTATGAATTCCATTCTTAATGTTTCTGTAGTGTCAGTTATTCTTGAGAAAAAAATAGTAAAATGCTGACAATTAATGTGGTTAATAAAATAATGTATATTTATTCTAAAAATTCAGCACTCTGCAGTTAGGTTACATTAAGGAACATCCATAGAGTTAGAATGGATAGAAAGGACTCACACACACACACACCCGCATGCATACACACATACAAACACAACACTACAACACTCCACTCATTCCCGTCGTCTCTCTCTAGCAAAAACTGCCACCAGAATTTAGTGCCTCTTGGATTTATCCCACATGCCCGGCCCTCTTGGCGGGACCGCCTGTGTTAAAAAGCATATTGTGTGTCAGTCCCTGGTGACATACTGTATTGGCTCCTGGAAGGAGAACAACGGAAGCTCGGTGACACTAAAATGGTAGAGGAGGAAGCATGGAGGAGGCCAATGGCTCCACGTAACATAGGAAGTAGATAAGAAGCCTGTAATTACAGAGAAAGAGAAACACAACCAGGGCAAAGAGATGTGTGAGTGTGAGAGTGGGTGTGTGTGTGTGAGAGAGAGAGAGAGAGAGAGAGAGAGAGAAATTGATAGAGTGTGTGTGTGATAGAGAGAAACAGGAGAGAGAGACAGACAGAAAGAGAGAGAGAGATATATCTAAAAAGAGCAGGTGCACCAACACAGAATAGATCAAAAGAGTTCAATTGAAAAGAAGAGGGGAAAGACAGAAAATATGTTGCACTGTGAAGTAAACTAAAAATAATTATGCATAGGGAGAAAGATTAATAAACTACTACAGAATCAAATATCTCAAAGCAGAATCAACCCCGCTGCAAGAGAAAGCAACATCCACATGTGTTATTCTTATAATCTCTATTCCTACTTCAGTTCAATAAATATCTGGAACATCTGGAACATGAATACCTCTTTATGATACGTTGCCACCTCAGTGTGTTTTATGGAATGTGTTCAACTTGATGAATTTTAATCTGAGTTCAAATCTGAATCTGAACTCTTTAGACCACAACAAAGATTATCATGTTTCATGTTGCTTCAGTATTTTCATTTTTCAGCATGCATGCACGTTTTACAACAAATGAGCTTTGTTTCATTGTAGTACAAACAGTTATGTAAATATGTCCTTCTTATAATAATCCTGGTTACTGTCACTGTATCCACAAAGTCTGTCTCCCATTTACTGTTAACAGGATTTTTCTCTGATGACAATCTAGAGAGGTGATGGTTTTGTGGTTTGTTATTTTGGAAATAACTTTCTGCTGAATTGTTCAACATCATAGAAGTAACGTAAGTGAATTTAGTTCCAGGTTAGAGGTTCCTGTGATAAAGGGGAGGATGGTAAGGGAATTGAAAGGCTGAGCCATTATTTTTCCTGAATCAAACAGGTTTCAATAATAAAAGTTACTGGTTTCAATCTAACAAGACATTACCTTATCTGTTTATAACCGGTAGTGTGTGTTTGTGCGTGTGTGTATTCATTTGTTTCTATGCACATTCTACGTTTCCACAACATGTTGCCCCTGTATCATGGGCTTGAGAATACAATTTAGTGAGAAAGAGCACCACTTTAAAAAAAAAAATGTGTATTCACATTTTTTGTGTCTTTCAAAAAAGTGTACATTGACTGATGGCCTCTACATGAATCTCCCAAAAGGAGATATGCCCTCTCTCTCTCTCTCTCTCTGTCCCTCTCTCACTCCTTCTCATATTAAGTGCTTTTCTCTTTGTGTCAAACAGTGCAACCAACAGCTGTTGTGGAGACAAGAGCACACAAGAGCGAGAGACAGAGAGAGAGACAGATAAAGAGAGAGGGAGAGAGACAGATAAAGAGAGAGAGAGAGAGATGAAGAGTGACAAGGAAAGAGAAGGGAAAGCTGTAGAGTGCTATGAGGACTTTGCTGCTGCTTTTAAAGAGACACGGCAGACAGACAGAGAGGCTTTCACACACACTTCTTCTCCTCGGCCCTGCGTGGTGTGGAGCAAAGTGAGAGCCTCTAAGCTTCACTTCGCTTTGCGTTTGCCTTGTGATAACCATGGAGTGGATGGCAGCCATCTTGGATTAGCCTGTCAGTTCGCGACATGCCACGGCTGTGGCTGGTACAAGTGCCGCCTCACTCATGTGTGACTAACTGGAGTGAAGCCTCAAGGGTAGAGAGTCTGGGGCCGCCGGAGTGACAGCAGGCCTCGATACAATGTTATGACTTGTGAATAATGTGACACATATTCAACCGGACTGATGCAGCTGGCCTGCGTAAACACTGATACGCTCCACACATGATAAACAACCGGCGATCCCGGAGATAAGGAAGGAGTCGTGACTCAATCCGGGCTCCGGCGTCGCGGGGCTCGGTGCAGCCGTGAGATGATACAGAGGGCAGGCTTGAGACGGCGCGTCGGCCAGATACAGCCTGCCAGCTACAGCAGCGGCAGCAGCAGGGCCCAGCGCCCAACGGTGGAATTTATCTCTGACAGCTAAGATCATTAGTTAGATTTGCTCCGGCTACTCAAATGACTAAGCAGCTTTGCCATCATTCAGGGAGAGGCAGGTACACGGAGAGCCATTGTTAAATATCAGCTGACACGTTAGCATCCCGAGCTCCAATAAATGAGTGGAAAAGATCTGCGCGAGGCGGACAACTTTGATGAAGTGTTTTCTATTACCGCCACAAGCAAAGCCAAGGTGCAGGGAATGATAAAGTGGCCGGCGCAGGCAGCGGCTGTAACGCACAGCCAGGCCAGGTAACATCCGAGATGAGATGAGATCCCATTGAGGAAATCAGGGGACACTCAAGAAGCATCCTGGATAATCCTGTGGAGAATCTGTGTGACACGCGGCCATAAGCGTAGAAGAGCGGAGGGGTGGAGTGTCATCCATCTCAGAGGATGGACAAGAGGGCAATTAGACACACACACACACCACCGTCTTTACTTCCTTACTCTGCTTTTTAATTATGAGATTATGACTGACAATTAGAGGAGAATCCAATTGTCAGTGGCAATTATTTCCACAAGAATGAAAAATGATTTGGCAAGATACAGATTGCAATACAGAATAGATATACATATATATACAGAAATATGGAATCTTCATGTAAAGGAATTGAAAATGAATTGCTGCAAAGTTATCAATAATTTTGTAACGTCTACAGGGTTTAAAAGAGATATATCTAAGTCCATTTGAAACATTACCCCACTAGCTTTAAACACAGAACATGATCCTTTCCTGCCTTTAATTAAGGTATGGCAGTGCTAATGTTTGGTTTGTGCAGGCAATATGGCACTGAAAGAAGTGTGAAAAGTGTCATATGAGACAGCAAATTGTTATTCTTCTCTTCTGACCGAGGCAGCGCTGCACACCGGGTGGCTGGCGGCTGTGCATGAGTGGCTTTAGGCACACTACAACAAACATCTCCCTCGTTTTCTCCGGCGCAGCCCATAGCAGAAGAATTGGACCATCAACCTCTGTTCACACAGCACAATGATGTCATCAGATAAAATGGGGCAGTCGATGATAAGGGGAAGTGAACGGGACAAAGACAAATATAGACAGAGAGAGAGAAAGAACAGGAAGAACGGGGCGAGGTCCATTCATAATGCAGTCTGGTGCTGGAGTGTGTGTGTGTGTGTGTGTAAGGTACGAGTGTGTGCGTGCGTCTAGGTGTGAGGATGCTTAGGGCTGGTTGAGTACGTGCGTGTGCGCTTCAATGTGTGTCTGTCAACGTGTGTGTGTGTGTGTGTGCGAGCATACGTGCATACCTGTGTGGGCGGATGGGACCAGTGTGTGCGACAGGAGAAGCTCAATTTATCCGGGTGCAAAATATGGTGATGAGAGGTAAAGAGAGGAGAAAGCTCATCACTGATGCAAAGGTTCAAAGACTCGGCACCCGTCTCATCATCAGAGCCGCCACAAACACAAAGGAGATGACCAACTGACCCCCCATATTCACCACCAGCAGGCAGACGGGCTGCCACTCTCCCCTATAAAAAGCATCTTCTGTGATATATCCTTCATATACCCTTCTGACAAGATGACACATTTCCACGTCTTCCCTGCTTAAATTGGCTACCTTACTCCATCTGGACAAGGACAGAAAAATGTATATAACACCTATGAGCAACCTTGCATAATCAGACTAGTCTAATGCAGGGGGAGATCCCTTTGTATCACACACACCTCACACCCACAGCACTAACACAGAAATGCTCCTTTTTTTCTGCTTCTTCAAGGTCTAGGACTATGTCAGATAAGAAAATTCAGTCCTGGAAAAAAAAGTCATGCACCAGTGCTGTTAGGTGTGAAAATGCAAATGAAGTGGGCTATAAAGGTTATTAGCTACAGATATTAGACCCTGCAATTGCAATTTCATCATGCAATCTTTTCACACCCCTTTTGCCCCGTGATGCTGATAGAGAATGAATTAAAAGGAAAGGAAAGGAAAGGAAAGGAAAGGAAAGGAAAGGAAAGGACATACCTTTTATCTGATGGAGGTTGGACAGCCTCTCTCCTTGCGGAAGACACATCAACGATGATTGCAAATGACAGCAACAAAATCAATAGTCTCTTACCCAGAATAGGGGCTCTCCCAGTCATTCAGTCTCCTGTCGCTTGTACCATGAAGCAACGGGGAAAACACCCACTGAATTATAGTTGCAAGCACATTCTGAGCTTATTGGCTGGTCCCCCTTCTCTCCTTATGTATTTTTTTCCTCTCCTCCACGTGTTTGTGCGTTGATAAACGCAGGCTTCAGCCGTATAAACACGTTTTGGTTTTTGTGTTGTTTTTCTTTTTTGCCTGAGCGGGGTGAGCCCTTGAGTCGGCAGTGAAGTCTCATTCCCGCCTCAGTGACATGAAATTAATTATGGGAGGGGCGTTTAATATGATTTACAGGGGATCGATACCATTTCGACTTTTATCAATTCAAGCCGATGAAATAAAATTAGACAAGGTGTGGGTCTCCCGGAGAGAAAAAACGCTGATGGGAGCTGTGACAAATCAAGAAAAGCACAGGAGGGGGGGGGTTTATGACCTTGTGTGTGCTGACGTTACCCGTTACCCCCCCTCCCCTCCCCTTCTTCTAAATTGATGCGGGGATTCCTGATGCTATTTTTAGACGCTTGGTCGTGGAGAGCCGTGCGTGGGCGGAGGAGAGGAGGAGAGGAGGAGAAGAGGATGGAGGGAGGAGAGGAGAGGAGAGGAGGAGAGAGGAGAGAGATGAGGGGAGGAGAGGAGGAAGAGGAAGGGAGGAGGAGAAAGAGGAGCGAGAAAGGGGGGTTCCCATGCGGACTTCAACTGCAGCAGCATCAACACAAAGCTCCCCGCTGTGAAGGCTTTGAATCGTGACCAGACAGCCGGGGAAAACAGAAAAGGGGGCGCCGTGTCATTTTCTCCACACAGGACGGTATTCCTCTCTTTGATTTGGTATTCGGCTATTTTACACTGCTATTTCACAGCCTAGTCGTCTTTGTAGATAACATTTACACAATAGATCTGTGAAAACGTTTAGAGAATTACGTATAGAGTCTCACTGTATTGTAGAAAATGACGGGGGCAGAAGGACGCTGATCAGGGAGCATTCTGTAATAATAAACCTATAATTGTAGCATTTAGGTTTAAAATCTATGGCATTTTCACGGCCATTATTACTGACGTAGGCCGTAGCCCTTTCTGTGTCATTAACGGTTTTTAGCCAATCACAATCAAATGTCATCATCGTGTTTAACCTAATAAGATTAAAATCACTATAGGTTAACATAATATTCATAAACCTAGGGATGTATTGTGTCTGTGGTATTCAATAGTGAGATTAGTGACTTTAGCACAGTTTGCGGTAGGCTATTTATAATCCCCAGTGGTATCACTGTAATATTTCTATAATAATCCTATACTATTTGTATGGTATCATGCTTAGATTTATTCTAGGATTAGTAAAGGTCTTTTTCATTGGACATTTCTTCCTCTTGCTATTTTAGCTGAACAATTGTCCCTTTATAGCCTGTAGGCCTACACCAATGGGCAGGTCTGCTTTGGGAGAGAGAGACGGACAACCAGAAAGGCCAACCAATGCACACAGTTAATAGACATAGATAATAGACAGTATACTAGGCCTACTGAAAGATTTATCTGCAACATGTAGCCTACTGAGATTCAACGAATTGAGCTTATACAATTATCCACAGGGACTGGAATTATGAGAAAAGGAGAGGACGCCAGGCATATGGGGAGAGGTTTTATTATTCATCACCAGCGGACTATTTTTAGCTCCCGCTGCCGTGTTGGCGTCGAGGGTTTCCGGGCACATTCATAGCAGGTTTCCCCGTCACCCGCAGGTCAGCACGGTGGGGGGAGACCCGGGCATACCATAAAGCAGAAAAACGCAGGAAATGAGAATGAGGAGCAGGCGTCAGAGGAGTCCTCCAACTGGCGGCATTATTCAGCCAGGCGCTTAATCAGAGGTGTGTAATTACCGGGAGAGGCACAAGCAAGCAAACAGCCGCAGAGGGGACGCGGTCCATGTGACAAAACACAAATTGTAAAGCACGTCTGATTGACTGAGTCACGTTTGAAGCCGTTGTAAAAAAACAAACAAACAAAAAAACATACCGGACAAACGCACACCTGTGACCGCGTAACAGTTAATTTAACGAGCCTATTAATGCGCCAAGACGATCATACCTGTAGGTTATGTGTCGCTTAGCAACCTCTCTCTTTAGCTGTACTGTTCAAGAACTATATTGTTTGGCGGGAGAATAGCGTTTAATTAGTAGCCTACTGATTCAAAAATAATAATTTCTGTAACATTTGCGTTCAGTTGCTTTGCGATTTCATTACGCTCTGCTTTGCTTCCTGACTATAATAATACCTCTTAGCAGTTGTAAAATCACCGTGAATCACAGCCTCTCGTGGCGTATTGCTTAATCATGGCAGGTTTGGCAGGCCATAAAGAGTAAACAGCAGGTAGAATGCACAAATGGTTCAGGACTTGTACTGTGTTCGCGTTTGTATTATTTTAGGTGCATGTGGCATTTGAAATGTAGCCACCATAACTCAATTAGTGTAAGCTGTAGAAAAAAAACCACCATGCGGCTGCAAATACAGCTCATGATACAATGAATAGCCTTCATAAGCAGGTCAGGAAAAAAATATTCTCAAAATGTTACTGAAACAGTATTTACATAATTGTTTAAGCCCCTGAAGTTTAATGCTTTGAACCTTGCAGGGACTGGCAATGTCAAGTCAAGCTGGTGGTGATTGATCTCTTCAATGCACTGTCAGCACAAGTGTGAATAAATGTTGATAGATATGGATTGACCAGGGTATAGGCAAGCTATCTTGGATTTAAGGGGCACCTTGCTACATTCTTTATTCAAAATGAATATCCCACAGTTCTAGGGATGAGGAACATCCAGGAACAAGGAAATATCAAGTTCTCACCTAATAGAATTTGGACCAATATGGGTGTGAAAAACACAGCTAAAAAGATCTTGAATATAAACGTAATGGCATTGTTTTTCCTTCCAAGTAGGGAAGTAAAGAGACAGAGCAAGAAAGAGAGAGGGGAATAAAGCCAGAGACAGAAAGTGGGGGGGGGGAAGAAAAAATTGAGAACAATGGAGGAGTCCAATGAGGTAAGGGATAAAAACAGGGGGTTGTCTGATAGGGAGGGAGAGGGGGAGAGAGAGAGAGACAGATAGCATCAGAAATGATGGGGAGAGGAGCGATAGAAAGGGGTAGTGGATGGGGGTAAATTCAGATGTTCTGGACGATAATGCTGCCTTATGTCCTAATGAAAAAACCCAGATCCTATCTGACCGCTGGAAAATGTTTAACCCCTCTCTCTCCTTCTCTCTCTCTCTCTCTATCTCCCTCTCCCTCTCTCTCTCTCTCTCTCTCTCTCCCTCTCCCTCTATCTGTCTTTCTCTCTCTGCTGGGGAGTAGGGCCAGGTTCTCCTCTTGAGGGGCCCTAGCTGACTAATCACAGTTGGGGATTAGCTTTAGCTTCTCTCTACCAGAGTGTCCTCAAGGTGTGGAGAGCCTGCATGCCATGTCTGTCTCCCCGCCTGTCGCTCTGTCTGCCCTCTGTCTATCTGTCTGCCTCCCCTGCACACATATCTGGATCTCTTCCAGCCCGCCTGCCTGCGTGTCTGTCTGCCTGCCTGCCTGTCTGTCTCTCTGTGTGTCAACTTGCCTGTCTCCCCGTCTGACTCGGCGGCTGGCTGGCCAGCTGTTTGTCCAGTCTGTGTATTTGTATTCCATGTGTATCTTTCTGCCGGTCCAGCTTTTCTCTGTCTTCCTCCCGGACAGCCTCCCTTTCTTATATGTGGGACTGCGTATCGACACTGTATTCCTCTCTCTGTTTGACTACCTCCATTTTGCTGGGCGTCTTCTGCTGCCTGTCTGCTTCACTGCCTCTTTGCCTCTCTTCTGCTCGTCTGAGAAAGAAAGTGTAGAAAGAAGCCTCAGCCACACCCTAAAGCAACAGCAAATGAACACAACTGCCTTATTTGTACTGCAAGTTTTACGCATACAAGTTCAGAGTTGGATTGATTTTAGGTTACTGTGTCTAATTTATAAGGGCCCATCACCCGAGAATTCTGGTGAACTTCTCATATGGCTGTCATAGGATGCAGATAAATGTCAGAGGTGACATCATCATTATCGTCATGAGCCGAGGTACAACAACTGTCAGCTTTCAACGGTATTGTTTTAGTCTTCAAGGGATGGTTTGACATTTTAAATTTTAGTCTGTTGTAGTTTGTCACCAAGCATTTAAGGTTACAGAGCTTTTTTTTTAAAATCTTTTTAGCATGCACATCTCCATCTCAATTGCCCTGGAGATCCACTGTCACCACCAGCATCTCATCTTTTTTCTCGATTCTCAACTTGTTTTTAGGTGACTGAAGTGCAGAAGCTTCTTCCACACAAAGAAAAAAAAAACAGAATAAAATTAAAATTGTGATGGTCCCTCTAATGCTTGACTCAATATCTGTGTTATTATGTAAAGTTGTCCTATCATTACAGTTTCATCACATCTACAGATTTCTGTATTCTGGGCCTGGCTCTGTATATCTGTAATGTGACACACCATAAGGGGCCAGACAGACAGATGTGCTTGCTATCCATCAGCCCACAACATCTTCCAAGTGTTGCCCACAGTCTATTTCCCCGCGGTGCTGCCACTCTTTAAAATGTGTCGCTTTATTGTTCTGATTTCGCTCTCTGTCTCTGGGGAGCGGAATATGATTTCACAGGACATTAAGTGGATGGGATCTAAGGGAATAGTGTGAAGAGTAGGGGATGGTGAGTGGCGGTGCTGGTGGTGTTGATGGTGGTAGTGGTGGGGGGGATCTGGCCTAATTAATCCCCCCCTCCCCCTCTCCTTCCATCTCCCTCCTTCCCCAATCCACCCCCCTATGCTCGCTGGTACGTTGGTGACTTTCACCATCGAGTGTGAAGGGCAAAAGGAGTATTCCTCAAATCATAATCCGCCTGACTTTGGGAGAAAAAGGATTAGTCTAGCACTAGCCTGAGCAGCCATGCAAAGGCTCTCACGCACGCTTCAGCATCCTGTGTCTGTTTAACCGTATTTTCTTTCCAAAGACTCAGAGAGAGAGAGAGAGAGAGAGAGAGAAAGTACACAGAAACATTAAGGCATCAGAGCGGTAAAGGTTATTCCTCGTTGGTCTTGGTGGGCTGGAATTACATCAGCGCTGGCTGGTGATGAAGCCACAAGGTCCTACAAATCAAAGCACTACATCCAACCACTTGCACCTTAAATACTGGATAACGCAATCTGGTATAATCTCATCGGTTTATGATCATGTTCCCTTTGTTGGCTCGTCGGGGGGGGGGGGGGGGGGTACATATATCTCATATAGAAGGCGTGACCTCATGTTTTCTTAATGGCTCTGACCCAAGTTTCATTGCACGGGTGAGTGGCGGCGGGTGAGCCTAGCCAACTGTACACAAAGCGTTTGCTCTTTTTCTCCCCAGCCTTTTACCCCGACAGCAGCACATGAGAACAATTATCTCCCGGCCGGCCCACTGTCAGTCAGCAGCTCACCTTCCACCACAGTGAGACTGAGAGAGAGGGACGCTACAGCAGAGGTCACAGAGGGTCGGAGAGCACAGGTACACACACATGCTATAAACACACCATTCAATTGACCAATAACTTGAAGCTGCAATAAGCAAAATTTTCGGACCACTAGAGGGCGACAGAAACCGCAACACATTTGTAAATAAAGCACAGCAAAGCCACTGCATTACGAAGGTCTACCAAGGACAAACCTAGCAAAGCACTGTGCATAAATGCTAACAGCTAAGCTAACTGTACCTACAGAGAAGTGTCGCTGGTTACCAGTCTTGCTTTGCTACAACTTTCACCCGCTGAAGGTTACATGTCCCACAATGACAAGTGAAGAGGTAGGTAGCGAGTTTAATAGTTTAACAAGTTTACTCGCTCACTTCATCGATTCCGCCATTTTCAGAGTTTTTTTCAGGAATGGGGGCGGGGGGTAGTGCCACTTTTAAACAGCGGAGCAGCCAAGCTAGTTATAAAAAAATGAAAAGCTACTGAATGGAGCAGGAGGAGCTTCGTTCCGGAGTGGAATTTGACAACAAGCTTTAGAAAAGAGGTGAAAACAGCAACACAGCTGGCTGCTGTGTGGATATTGGTTTATGTCATTATGTCTCAATGAAATCTCCACATAGCACACATTAGTTTCAGGACTGGTTATGGTCTGATAACGCTTATTGCAGGTTTAAGGTAAGGTAAGGGAGAGATGGAGGGGAGTGTGTGGTTGGAGGGGGGAGTCCTACGGCTAACACATGCCCCCTCCTGCATATCGGGCACGGGGCTCGGGCAAAGCACAGTCTGATTGATGGCGGTGCCAAGACAACATCTCGTCAGGGGCCCCGCTGCACAAGGGTGCCTAGCAGAGCGATGATGGACGAGGCTGTAGACGCTACATAAAAATCGAACCCCGCATATATAACACATTCCCAGCTCCCTTTTCTTAACCCGTAATGTATGTGATAGAAATTTGTTTCGCAATCCATTCCCGCGGACAGTGATGGATGCCGAAGAGAAAGAGAGGCAAAGGGAAGGAAGAGAGAGAGAGAGGGGGAGAGAGACGGATGGAGGACTGGGAGGGAGGGGGATTCAGTTGTGTGTGTGTGTGTGAGACACACTGTGGGAATGTGAGTGAAAAAGTCCTCTGTCGATTGTCTCGCTGACGTCTATCCGTTTCTGGCACTCACACACACGGACACACACACACACACACAAATACACACAGACACTAGGAAAACAGTGTGGTGTTATGGAGTGCCAGTTTGCAGTTGTTCTGTTCGATCATTCTGCCTCTGTGTCTCTCTGAAACTTTATATAAAGACTATAAAGGCATTATCCTATACCTGGATACAGTGTGTGTCAATTATATTCATTTACTACATGCTGTATGTTTGAAGTATTTACATTACTCTTTTGTGATAAATTAAAAAATAAGTGTAGCAGTGTCCTGGTGGTTCACTGACCTTAGGTTCACACTATGTTCTAATATGAAATTGTATATTGAAGTTCAACTCATGGTCTTTGTCACATGTCATCCTCTCTCTTTTTATCTCTCTTTATCCTTATTTTTACTATCATGCCTCTGGAACCACATGTCAAAGATTCGAAGATTGAATCCTGCGTCTCCCTCTCTGCTTTACGACTGTCTGAATAAAAAATATACACTACCAGTCAAAAGTTTGAACACACGTAGTTTTCTTTATATTTACTATTTTTTCACATTTTAGAATAATAGTAAAGACATCAAAACTATGAAATAACACAAATGGAATTATGCAGTGACCAAAAAAACTATCTCATATTTTAGACTCTTTAAAGTAGTCTATTTTTGGCTTGATGGAAAGGCAAAGGCTTTGTAAAGAAATTCATACATAGGCATCAACTTCACTATTTATATTTGTCTAAGAAACGAATTTCAAGCATTTAAGCATAAGCCTTTAGATCAAAATGGTTTTAAGAGAATGAAAAGCATAGTCCATTCAATCAGGTGTGTCTAAACTTTTGACTTGTGGTGTAGTTATTGTACACATGTGCTGTTACATGCCACATCATCACACGTCACACTCTCCCACGCACATGCTTTGCCACACTTGAACACGAACAACAAAACTGTGCATGTGCTCCCCCCCACGTGTCTCCCGGCTCTACTTGTGGATGTGGACCCGCACACCTGTGCGCACGCACAACAACACCGACCACCTCAGCGCATTGTCAGCCTATTAAATTGATTTGTCGTCACGAATCTCCCAGTAGCTAATGAATATTAGATGGGAGCAGATAATACCTCGACCAAGGAGGCCTCCCCCCACTAAGGCGAGTGGGGCTGCACACTCAGCGGTGAAGCGCTGCCCGCTGAGACTAAACCCAGGCATTTAAAAAAAAAAAAAAATCCCTTGCAGTTGTGAGCATGATACTGTATAACTGTGGGTGGATGTCATGTGACTGCGAGAGTGAGAGAAAGTGTGTGTGTGTGTGTGTACGTATGTGTGCATGTGTACGAGAGAGAGAAAGAGAGAGGGAGGTATTCATCTCCATCTATCTCCATAAACCTCCCATTGGATTTTACAGCGGTTGCCTCTTCATCATGAACTGCGATGGATTGTATTCCAAAGCCCTGGCTGTAAAAGAGGGATTTCAGGGCTTAAATTTTTTACTTCTGTGTGAGAACGAGAGGGAGGGGAGAAATAGCTGTGCGTCAGAGATTTTATGTGTACGTGCATGTGTGTGCCTCTGTGTGTGTGTGTGTGTGTGTGTGAGCACGCATGCATTTGTGCATGCAAGGAGGAATACTGTAATATGGAGTTGCTCAGCATACGTTTGACATGGAACAGCTTAGAAGCTTGTTTCTCCGGTTTGCCCGGCCCCTAAGAGAAGTGTTAAAGATGGAGGTCCTTTTGACAATGTTCCCATTACGTCAAGTCAGTCCTTTTTTTAGAGCAGTGACTAAAGCCCTTGCTGGTGATTTGAATAAGTAGAGTGGTAAATTTGAAGGAAAAAAATAGATTGAAACAGAATGCACCTACAGCACATTATTTCTTTAACACTGAGTATTTTAGCTCTGATTTGTTTACATCAGAATTTGCTTTAATTCACTAAGTACAACATATAATGCAGATAAATACACATACAATGCAGACAAGACATACTGCAAGACAGAAGAAAAAACAAACACACAAATATACATTCAAAGACAAAGAATTGTATGTGGGTAAAAGCCTTGGCATTGTACATAAGAAGGTTTCCTACTGTGAGAGCCAAGACTATAATCTGTGACATCATCAAGTCATTTTTTTTCAGGCTGCTCCGTGCACAGCCGGAGGAAGACCCTTGTGGTTGAAACGCGTGGCGTGTTTGTTCTGAGCCTGAGTAGTTTTTCCTGTGCTTTCTGCCTCGCGGGAGATGTAGCACACTTGGTAAAACTGCTATGTTTCAGTGTGTACTTACACTCAAAGTAAAACATGTTTTGCATCAGATTCAAAGATGCTCCTCTCTACTTTGTTGATTACTGGCCTGCCTTCTGTCGTCCACTTTTTTTGTTCCCAAGCTGCTGACATTAATGGGAAACTGTGGACAATGTAACAATACACGGGTGCTTTTCCAGGAATATGGGTACATTTTTGAGTCAAAACTGTTGGTAGCAACATGAAATAAAGCACATTGTAGTGTAAAATCCCAAGCAAACACTCCCATACACAAACAGTGGAGTAGCTCCAGGGAGTTCCAGTTGACGTCTTGGTACTTTTGGCCTGTTCAAGGTAACTGGGGTAAAACTTGTGATTTCATTTCCCTTCACAGACATAAATCCTGCATCTTAAGTGTTCACCCTAGACACAAAGATTTATGTGTTTTAATAATGCATCATCTCTAAAGGAAAAGAAGGATTGATGAGTTCACACATGTGTAACGTAGCCTTTAAAGGAAGGGGTTTGCCACAGGTCCAGGGATGACAGTCATTTTCCTATAAACTAAATTCATATTCAAATCCATATGTGATATACTAGATCTCCCCTATTCAAAGACATTGGCCTCAATTGTAAATGGAAAAGATTGGCACAACCTAATTAGCATATCGAAGGATCTACCCAACAGATGGCCTTGGATTATATTCAAGGCTTGGCTCAAGTTGGTGCTATGGAAATGTCTGACACAGGAACTGCCTCTCTCTGTGCTCATGACTACTAGAGACATGTTATGATCATGAATAAACATGTATATGATTTGCAATAAGAGTTGTGTTTTGTTTGGACTGATTCCGGTAAAAGCAAGTGGTTTCAAAGGCTTGTAATTCATCAGTAAATCTTTAATAGTTAAAAGGATAGAGTACGAATAAATGGCTGAAATAATTTTCTCTGTAGTGTCTCAGTGTAAGTTGTGACTGAGTCTTGGCCAAAAATTCTATATGATATGTTACAATCTAGGCTTTTTGAACTACTTTTTGCCCATGTAATGAATCACTGATATCCTACCCTAATGTCTGCTATGGCTGAGCAACCAGCCAGGTACATTACAAGTCTAAATCCTGTAAAGCCTTAAAGCTGGTGACAGGGCCGCGAATGGGTCACTGTTACAGTAGCTGCTGGAAAATGCATTAGCTGATAAGTTGGACTACCTTGACTGTCTGTGTAATAGTACTAATACAGTATAGGCTGACAAACTAGTCACCCATCATCTCCAAGGGTTACATCAACATGGAGACAGAACCTGAGAGCAAAATGATCAAGTCACAATGTAAACAACAGCATTGGCAAGGAAGGGTGGAAGACATAACACCCAGCTTCAATATCATACTAGTCAGTCCACATTTTCAATTTTAAATAATCTCCCATTCAATTTATTTCAGTAAAAGAGTACAAAATGTACAAAAGTTGAAGTAAATGTTCAACATGGCATCCTCATATTTCTGTGTTAATAAGTATTCATTTAGTATCATAGTTAGCTTGATTAAAATGCTAAACCTCTTCCTTCAGTGTATCTGGAAGCTACATGTCTTAGAAGCATATAGTGAATTGAAGAGCAGGATATTTGCTTTTAAGGGTAGTGAAGTGGAAGTTACCCATCATCTCTAAGTGTTATTCTAAAGGGTAATATCTTTAATGCATAAAACCTTTATATATATCTATAAAAGGTTCATTCTCTTTAGAGCAGCTCCAGATTTAGAATTCTGATGACATCCTAGGTTCATGTCTTAACTCTCCAACGTCTTGCTTTGAGGTAGAGATGGTTTGTTTCACGATGATGGACTTAATACCATGTGAATAGCTGCTCGCACCTTTGGATTCTGAATGTTAGCGGTATTGTATTCTCCCATATCATGGAGAGAGAAGGCGAGAGCAAACCTGAGAAACCCAGAACTCGACCCAGTGTTTTTACTTGCTGAATAAATGAAAAAGACATGTAACTGAAAGAAAGAAGGGAGTCTGATACTTCAGTGGTGTGTGGCCGGGAAACTCATTAACATGCACATTAACATGGCGTTGGTCAGGCCCCAAACATAGTCCTGACTAAAGCTGGAAGAGAAATACACTGGCTGATGGAGCTCCCGCATTGTGTATTGATGAGTGTGACTGGATAGGATGACAGCGTAAAGTGAAACCAGAGACCCTTCGCAGTATGAGGCGGTGAGGGAGGGGGGGTGGGGGGGTGGGGGGGGGGTGGTGGTGGCTGTGGTGTGATTTAGCATTTTAACATTATCACTTAACAAGACAGCCCTGGCACTCAGCCCCAGTGTGGGCCCGAGGGGGAGAGAGAGAGAGAGAGAGAAAGAGAGGAGAGAGAGGTCCACTCTATCTCTACCCTCTGGCTCCGTGGTCAACCTCCCCTCTCCTCAATTGCAGATGGAGAAGAAAGGAAGAGCGGAAGAGGTGCAGAGAAACAGAGGGAGAAAAAACAGAGAGAGAGGGAGGGAGGGAGGGAGGGAGCACTTCCACTAGAAACTTAATTATGCATGGCAGGGCAGCTGGAGCAAAAGAGAGAAAGAGAGATGGATGGAGAGGGAAAGAGGAGAGCACCCACCCACGCAGGTGGAGAGGAGGGGGTGCAGGAAGGGCAAAGGAGATAAGGAGCGTAAGAGGTGGAGGAGGGGAAGGGGGGGTGGGGGGGTCCGGTGGTAGTGCTCAAGGGGGATTGTGGGTGGTGGAAGTTACGAATACACAAGAGAGCCGGCGGTGTCGACCTCGCTATAGGTGATTCTGCATTAGCACAGTTATTCTGGTCTGTTAAAGGAATAAACACAAGGAATAAGTGAAACTGAGAGAAAACGAGCGTTGGTCATTATTCTGTGTTCTGCAGTGACGCTGGCAGACTTTTTTAAATTCATACAGCGCAATCTATCAAGACCCGGAAAAAAAAAATACTAAAGGAAAAAAAAATCAAACTCATCAAAGTGTGCTCAGCATTACATTTGAAAATGTAAAAGCAGATTTGGAAGCTACGCTGATTCAGAGCTCATCACACACATATAGCCTAGACTTAAAATGGAAGCAGATGGGAAACCAGCAATAATCATGGTGGTCTATATCAGTCTTCCAATTCTGAGCTATTCTTTTACCATGACTGCCCCCCCTCACCCAGCTTGGTTGAACATGATGTCCCCCCCCCCCACCCTTTCCTCCTTTTACACCTGCCAGTTTCAGGTGAACCCTCTTTAATGGCACATTTACCACAGAGGGGGCCAAAACCATTACGCCTGTGTATTCCTTAATGGGGCCACTTACTGGAAGTGGCGGGGAGGCAGCGTTTCAATTTCTTAAAAAGCTGCCTTACTGTACTAAGATACTGTACCTGCTGTGGTGCTTCTACTCCCCTGGGGTTAGGTGTCCCACTGTCACACACACACACACACACACACACACACACACACACACACACACTCACAAACAGGCATCTGCGCTTACACACACACAAATCAATGCACAACTGTGCTACACAATGCACAGAATCGCACAAAAACACACACAGACACACTCACACATGCATGCATGCACACACAGACACACACACATACACACAATCACATACACATGCACACACAGGTATACTAGCAATGCCATGCACTCTCATTCTGTCTTCATCACACACATTGATGGGGCAGAGAACTGGAAGTTACACAAGCAGCTTAGCTCTGATTAGGTGAAGTGTATTGAATGGACTGCTCATGTTTTAACAGCAGCCTCCCCCTGAGATGAACCTGGCTGATAACAGTGACAGGAATATCGAAGGAGGCAAGCTGAACAAGAATACTGTGTGCGTGTGTGTGTGTGTGTGTGTGTGTGTCTGTCTGTCTGTCTGTCTGTCTGTCTGTCTGTCTGTCTGTCTGTCTTTACCATGACTGCAAAAAAGTGGAGGTAAATGTGGCATGAACAAGAAGTGTCAAATTTAGTGTGTCTGTGTATATGTACGTGCATTCATGCCTGTGTGTGTGTGTGTTTCCATGTATTTGTCAGTGTGTGTATCTGACGTTACTGTGAGGCATTAGCATTTCTTTGGTTCATTGTGCAGTATGCCGTTTGATAATATATATTTGTTCTGTGTTGCATATAGTGAATAAATGTGTTAATCATGCAATACAATATGACAACAAAGGGCAAAATGATATCTCCACTAAAGATTTTTTTATTCTGTAACATTGGTGTAAGTGAGATTGCAGCATCCCATCTTAGTGTAATTGTCTTGCAGGTCTTGACAGCTCCGTCTTTAGATGGTACATCATTGAAACAGTGTGCAACACCAGCTAAGTAGCACCACTCAGGAGTATTTTGTCAACATTGCATCAGCCACAAACAGTCCAGTCACACACGAGTGTATGGAGGGATGAGATGGAGGGGTGGAGGGATGGAGGGAGTGACGGACAGAGGGAAAGAGGTGCAATGGAGCAATTGGGAGCAGCTGTGAAAGAGCAGCTGGGGTAATCGTTTCTGGGGCCCTGCCTACTCTCTCTCTCTCTCTCTCTCTCTCTCTCTCTCTCTCTCTCTCTCTCTCTCTCTCTCTCTCTCTTCTCTCTTTCTCTCTCTCTTGCTCTGTCTCTCTCTATCTCTTTCCGTGTGCCTCTCTCTCTCTCTCTGTCTCGCCTTTTCTCCTCTCGTCTCACCCTTTTCTTATTCGCTCACTCATTCACAAACACACACACACACACACATGCATTTTCCATCTCTGTCTATTCCCTCTCTTTTCATTCCACTGGAGTCTAATTTTCTGCTGTGTGTGTGTGTGGCCGGTCACACTGTCTGCTACAAGTGGAGGGGGGTATTTCACTGTCTGTATTCCAGAGCAGACACACACACACATGCACATGTACAAACACGCGACACGCATGCACACACACACACACACACACAGGGCAACAGCTGAGTCTCTATGCCCACTCCAATCAGCCTCAACTTGCAAACGCTTCGCAAGACACCCGCCACGACTTCCGGCGTCGGAGCGGGAGCCGGGCTGAGGCCGCCGCCGTAATTGCATCACGTTAGACTTGCGCTGCCAAGTGAAGTGGCATCACGTCGCAGTTATTGCAGCGCGCGCAGGGTGAGAACATCGCTGGAGCGCAGGCAGCGCGGCAGGCAGCGCTGAGGAAATGAAGCACTCTGCTGATGTGTGTGAAGGACAGCCATATAGGTTTTCACTCTCTGGCCAAGCCGCAAAGTCAAAAAGTACTTCTCTATATCATCAAAAATGGATTAGCCTAAAAAGTGATTTTTAAGGTTAATTAAGGTTAGGGCTGGGCGTAAGGTTTCTAGAGAGGTTAGGGGAAAAAAAGGTGAAAAAAGGCCACAAATTGCATAAGCACATGCCTCTGAGAATTGGCCTCAAAAAGGTTGTTTCAATATCAATAAAGAATAGAAGAAGGAAGTACATGTTTTGCACTTCTTGTACAGTTGCACGTCTTCATAAAAGGAAGAAACAGGAGGGATGGCAGAAGCTACTGAGTCTCAGAAAAGGTAAGGGGAGGGGTGAAATTGTTTGTTATTTGTAACCCCGTCTTTGCTGCCTATAGCCAGAAAGCATCAACTAGTCTCACACACACATCGCATTCATAGCTAGGGTAAGCAGTAGGATTAGGGGAAGATTTGAAAGGGCATGATGGGAGAGGACGTTCCCTCTTTAACACACAATATGAGATGTGCTGCCTTTGTTATCTATAAACTGAAGTTATTAATTTTTAACAAATCTCACACTAGCCTGAATAGCTGCAGGGCCAGCAAAATAGTGTAACCTTCCTCCATTTAATATTGGATTTTGGCCGTTTGTCTACACAGTGACTCACTTGTGCCTGGCAAATTTTCCAATGGCGCAATAAAGGTTTTTATTTTAATGCATTTATTCATCCAAGCATCTTTTGAAGGTCAGAGGACAGTCCAAGTATATCACAGCTTGGGCCACATAAAGGCTGTATAAAGACTCCTAATAATAAAAAAGTTTATTTTATTTTCTTATATTACTCCACTGTACATTACAGAGCAGGCCGCTGATAGAGAATTATTTTCACATTAGTAATCCCTTCTTTCAAATCAGTGAGGCAAATGCTCAGTATATCAGCAACAAGAATAAAAAACAGACTATCAATATGATTCACACTAGGCATTAGTCCATTATTGGAACAACATTATAAGCCAGGTATGACCATGGTTCTGGGTTAAACAGGCAAAAATCTAACACACATACAGCTACTACATTATTCAGCCTTCAACACAGAGAGTGCTGGCATCAGATCTGGCTCAAGGCAGCGGCGTAGAGCATCACATTATCTGTGCTATACTGCGCTGTGCTTCGCTGTGCAGTGGCATTCAGCTATGCAGCTCTAGATGTACAAAACTAGCCTGCAGTTGGGTTTAGTGGCTGCTGCTGCTGCCACCACACTGCCCTCTACCAGCTCAGCTCTATTAGTTCAGCTTCACCACCTCCCACTGGCCCCAAGGTTGTGGCAAAGTAGTGGTTAACGTGTGTGTGTGTGTGTGTGTAGACATGTGTGTTTGCATGTGCATCCATCCCATCACTGGCCTGATTAAGTGGATATAATGACTTGCATATGGATGAACATATAGGGCTAGAAGGGAATTAAGGGAGTTGAGTTAGTAATTGACTTTGATTCAGAGGCCACCGAATACAAAATCCTGGGGACGTTTAAGTTGTATAGAAGAATAAAATGGAAAATGGTTGCCGTATATTAAACAATTCGCATCAATTTTGTTTAATGCTGTATTAGAGCAGTTAAAGGCAACTTACAAAATATGAGTCAAGACCCCCATAACAAAGATTTTATAGATTTTTTCTCCTTCATAGTTGGACCCGACTGCTTCTATTTTAAGAGCTGAATAATGTTTGGTTATGAGGTGACAAGAGATAAGGGAACCCCAATACGTCAAAACATTGGTACAGCACTGGAGAAATCAAAAGGACTGTCAACTAGACAGGACAAAAATACCAAAAATGCCTTCTAAGAGGCGTGTGCACAGGATATGCAGGAGAAATGTAAATAAATGCAGAAAGTAGAGAGAAATGTAAATGAGTCAGTGGGCATTTGACATTTGGATGTCAGAGCAGAGAGCGGGCCGATGAGAAAGTGACACCAGCAGCGTCGTCTCTAAGGGAGCGACAAGGCCAATGATGCCATCCAGTGATCATATCTGCGGCGTCTGTGCCACAGCATCACTCATCACAGAGAGGCTCACGCTATAAAACCAGGGAGTCACATCCGCTGTGATCATTTCTTTGTCAGCTATTTATACTCTCATTCCAGAGATATGTAGACTGGCTGTATAGTTTCTGACATGGCCATAGCAAGGCTTTATGTTCACATTATACGATTTGTTTGAGTCAGTATAAAAATGAAGGGCCTTCCAGTCAGTGTGCAGTTTATTAGATAATATACTATGTGAGAGGTTTTTTTTTTTTAGTCACAGCATGGCTATTAAAGTAATGTAGACCTGGGCAAAAATGTGAATATGGTAAGATATGATTGATCAAGCTGCATTTCATCAAGTGCTAAAAATAGATTCAAGTACTACTACTGTTTGCAACGGCCTAAAACAATCTATATTGCATAGTACATAATGACATTATCTAATAATAACAAGGCCATAGATAGTGAAACAAGAATCCCTGTTATGCAGGGAGGTAGATGAGAGATCAGAGCGCATGGAAAGACAACAAGATAGTTCTTTTGGTACATCTGTTTTTCTCTCTCTCTGTCGCGGTTCCCCTGGGATCGTCTAATCACATGATGCTCCTGGAGCTGTCACTGCTGGTCAGGCCGTCTAAATGTTGTCACGCAGAGAAGAAGACAGAGCCGTCAAACCACAGGAGGAGATGGTGGCTGGTGGAGGAGCAGCGATAAACAAGGTGCGCGTTACACGGAATGATGTTAGGGGCTGGTTTCACAGGAATGGATTAATCTTATGTCTTGACTGGACAGTTCATATCAGCGGAGATGTTCATGTCTTCACTGTTTAGGACAAGGGAGACAGAGTGGCCTCAAGGTGCTGCTGCAATTCATTTGCAATTGACTTGCATCTTGAGTCCAAATGTGACCAATGTAAATCTTTTGAGGAAATCTTGAGGAAAGCAAACAAGACGCAGATTGCTTCTTCCTTGAGGGAAAATCAGACATTCAAAAGTTTGTTTTTGTTATTAAATTCCACTTTGAACATCTCAGAAATGGACCATATATGTCAAAGTCTTCAGAAATGTTATCATGAAGAAGAAGTGAGGCCTAATGGACTGATCATCAAATCAGGTTTTTTCATATTACATAATTCCACTCCGCTGCTCCAACCTTTTTTTCCTCATAATCATAGTAGATGAGATCTATGTCATAAGCCTGTGGTGTAAATCTCACCTTGGAGGTTACAGTCTTGGTCAAGAGTCAAAGCCTGCATACAAGACAAAATCAATGCTCTTCTGCTGGAGTTTTCTTTGACGCAAGATCTGAAAAATAATGAAATAAATCATATGTTCTGACAGTTTCAATTACATACAAGCATGCTTCGAGCACATGCAGGGGCACACAGGATAATGGACACGCAAAAACTGGCATGTCAGTCTCCATGTTCACTTCTGCTCCCACACCCACACATGCTCACTGGTAATAGCATGACACACACAAGCACACTGTTTTTCTCTCTCTCTCTCTCTCTCTCTCTCTCTCTCTCTCTCTCACTCACACACACACACACACACACAATACAAAATACAAAATAATGTGCTTTCATGGATAAGTTTACACATGGCTTTCAAATGTGTGTTTGCCACTCACACACTCACACATATACATGCACACACATACACACACACACACACACACACGCATGCACATACACACACATGAACACACACACACTATAAACACATGCACAGACACTTACACCAACTGTAGCATCTTTAGCCTTGACACTTTTACTGTTGGAAACAAGAGCACTGAGAGCTATTTCATTTACATGCAAATTGACACCCACCAGTCCACCGCACTCTCCTGCCTGTTGTGCATGTGTGTGTGTGTGTATGTGTGTGTGCGTGTGTGTGTATGTGTGTGTGTCTACAACTGCGAGTTTGTGTATGAGCGTTCATGCATGTGTGTGAGTACTGTAGCTACTCTGCTGGCACTTAGTGAAGGTGCTATTCTGTCCTGCTGCTTTTCCTGCTCACTAAAAGTAGACCATAGAGAGAGAGAGAGAGAGAGAGAGAGAGAGAGGAAGAGACTGAATTCATTTACTTTACTTGGTTCAGCAGCTTTTCAGTTGACAAAACAGACAGGAAGTGAAGCCCATCAAAGAGGCCCCATGCAGCCACGTATAAAAGGCTATTTGTCATCTCCTTGGTAGTGAATAATGACGGGCTGGTGCCTGGAAGTGTCCTCTGATCAGATTCCTGCTCTTGTCAGAAGGAGATAAAGGATCACTTGAGGTGATTGAGCATTTTACAGTAATGAGCTTTAAGAGACTCATCATCGCCGCAGGAGGGGAAATGTGAAAGACTGAAGGAGGAATGCAACTGAAACGATTGAACCTGAGTACAGTGAGATGAATATTCTTATGGTTTATTTTAATTTGGCAAAATTAAGCAGCTCTTCACCAGTATCAGGTGTGAAAGGTCAACGCTAGTGTATGTGGAAAAAGCAGTGCAGGAATGTGAAATGTTTAAAATCAGATATCTGTCGCTCTCTGCTGGTTAACATGAGACACTGCAGAAACCCTGCATGTCCAGGCCTGCTGTCACATCATTCCCGGTGTCTCATCCTTTTCCCTCACATGTGCATTTTGCCACTAATATGAATACATGTAAAAGTGCATGCATGTGTTGTTTAATTTATAATTAATTTGTGTATTATTTCCCTTTGTAAAGCCCTATAGTGGGTACAGTGCATCTGAATAAGACTGTAGTGTACTGTAATTATAAACTGTAATATATTCTCATTTGGGGTTTTTTTTAGCTTTCAATACAGTGAGACAAAGAGTAGATTATCAATATCAATGTATAAGAGTAATTTGGAAAATATTGTTACATTTATCAGTAGATCTGTGTGATGATGGTTAACGGGGCATGCACGTTGAGCATTTGGCATTGCCTAATGGTGAGAGGGACACAGTTTTTGGCATTTGGCATTGCGTAATGGTGAAACCATATGGCAATCTGGCAACAAAATACATATCAGGAATGAAGTAAAGTGCAAATTTTCATAGTGGTTGACCCTATTTTTCTAGTTTTGCATGGTAACGTTGTGTGTGTGTGTGAATGTGTGTGTGTGTGTGTGTGTGTGTGTGTTTGAGAGAGAGAGAGAGAGAGAGAACTGATTGATGCTGTGGGTCATTGTGTGGCAATAACAATGGGCATCACATAACACTGAGTTGTCAACCCTATGTGAAATAGTTGATAAAACGTGAAAACGTGTGGATAGACGGCATTTATAGCTTTGCCCAGGGCGCCTGATTGGCAGGCGCCAGCACTGGTGAACAGTATAGCTGTGGGAAGTCTATCAAAAACATTAGCAGTGTATTATAGTCTGTAATCTGTGGATAAAAAGATCTGTGACTTTTCTGTTCCTACTGTGAGTTCCTAGTCCAACATTCACAGTAATACTGGGAACCAGATTCACCTTCGGATGCTTTTTCTGAATACATAGAAAATAAAACCAATTGTACAAAAAACAATTTTACATACAACCCAGTCCCTCCCTCCCAAAATAAAACCAATTAACCAATCAATTAATGTAGGCTGATTTAATTTGCTATGAAGAGTCATTTAGTGAAGGCTGCAGTATAGAGTGGAGGATAATCAGCAACATATTTGATTATCTGTCGAGAGAATTATTCACTCCCCACTGTGAGGCCCTGGCCGGGTTAGAGAGATTATTTCTGTTATTATGGTGTTGAATGACTTGGCCAATGGCCTCAATCCGATTTAGCGCTATCAGAGAGAACGCCAGTGTTGTAAACCGTATTCCTCAAGTGTGTCTGTGGGCTTACGTGTGTGTGTGTGCGTGTGTTTATACTTGGAGCTGTAATCTTGTTTAATTAAGCCATTTGCAATTTCAGAGATATTTTCTCTGCAGGTTTCAATTATTCCAATCAACACTGGAATAACACAGCACAGACAATTTGCCAGTGTGTTGATTTTTCAGTGACAATTATTTGGAATTGACAAGTGTTGATTGGAGTGTTTGTTCATTCATAGAGCTGAGATGGCTCTGGAGCGGCTGTTCAAAACAATCTAAAAGTGTTAAATTAACTCTGATGGGTGTGAACTGAATAAACACTGGCATAGTGTTGATTTTTACACTCAGAGTTAAATTAGCACTGATGATGTTGCTATAAATATAGTGAGTATAATATGATGTAATATGTATAAAATTACTCTAACTTATCTCATTTGCGCTGTAAGCCTGGAGCAATTGCAGAAATCCCACTTTTTAAATGTTTGCACTTCTTGCACTTCTCACTAATAGTGAGATGTCATGTGATATGGTGAGGAAATTACAAATAACAATTGAATCATGAATAATCATCAAAAGCTTTATTACAGTGTAGTATGAGGTTTGCAAATAAATTAGTGTTTGAGAATTTGGCACATTTTCTGTCATACAGATAGAGGATAAATTATATTCACACAAGATAAATAATAGTCTCAATTTAAAGATCCCTCTATAAAACCGCTTATTGCTGTGATTTTGTCCATCTTCAGCACTCAGTATGGCATAGCAAAGCATTTAATAAATAAGATAATATATCTATAATTACTGCAGTATTAGGAAAATTACTTTATTTGACTTCGAAGTATCTCAAAAGTTAGGCAACTCGATAAAGGTTATTTCAAACAATCTTGCACCACAGATCACAGTATTTAAAGAAGAGGGAAATTTTATCTTGATACAAAAAGTGTAACAACTTAAACCACATCTAGCAAAACTGGATCAGCTCTTTCACGCTGCATCCTTTCTCGCAGCAGATATCGGATAGTCTTCCAGCAGCACGTCTCACACGAGAGGACTGGGGGAACCAATGAGGTGCCAAGAAGAAGTCAGTGCTCTCCCCGTCAGACGGTGCAGGGCTGCCGAGGATCTCTGAAGTCACCTGGTGCTCCTCTGTGGAGAATCCCTGCTCCCCTGTGCACAGAAACAGAGAGAAAGACTGAAGCTGTCATCTGGGAGTTAGAGAGATAGCAGAAGAACACAGGAGATTTCTAGTTTTCCCCTTATAATCTCCTACAATACTCCAATGAAAATACTTTACTCTCTTTTGGATTCAGCTCAACTGAACAAGGGAATGCAGTTAACAAGCAGAGGCAATGCAGACCAATGAGAAATAAACAAATAATCAAGAGACTAGCCTTCCTGAACATCACCCAGAGCTTTGAGAATTGTACTGCTGATGCTATGGTGCTTATTGAATGAATAAATAAATGAATGAATTGATGAATGAATCAATGAATAATCCATCAGAATATTTATCTTACTGTATTTGTGGTCAGATATCCATGTAAAGCTAAACACATTGCAAGACAAGCACAGTGGCAGCATCTTTGCAGCAGTAAAGATAGTTGCCTGGAAGAATGTTCACTTCTAACACATTGATCTAAATGTTTAAAACTTAAACTATATCTATTCCTCCATACTTAAATAAGCGATGTCTCTCAGTCAGTTAACCTTAGGTATAAGGCAACATACAGTACTTACTGAGAGAGTTGTCGTGATGCTGGTCTAGCTCCAGGTCCGGGATGCTTCTCCTCAGTCGGGAGTTGCCACAGGATGAGACGGCCAGACGGATCAGCTCCCTCCCGCATATCTTAATCCTGTCCTGAGCGTGGACCGCGCACACTCCGGCCACCAGCACCACCATCAGAGACACCACACACTTGGTAGCAGACATGGTACAATGTCAGCGGAGACAGGCAGAAGGAGTGAAACGGAGTGAATGGATGGATAGATGGGATGGTTGGACCGGTGTAGAGTTCAAAGGATGGATGGTGACTCCTGAGGCGATCATGAGGGGTTTATATAGTGAATGAGTGTTCGGAAGGTAATGCTGAGCCGACAGATTCTAGTAAATATTCATTCAGCCTTGGTGAGAGAAAAGCATGTCCTGATCCTGAGCTCGGTGTGAAGTCCCTTCAAGGCTGGAACTCTCATTAAGATAAAAACCTGTCATGCGATGATCTATGGCCGAAGGGTTAAAACGTTTTAGGTCCAGGTCCTAAATGAGAAATTTTGGGCCTTGTTCTGGGTCAATGAGCCTCATGAAAACATCCCACTGCTCTTTAAGTACCGTGTACTTAAAGGCTGTAAAGTTATCTGCTGTACCGAAGTACCGAAGTACCGTGACCCATTTTGATTTTGTTTGGTCTATAGTTTAAGAACTCTGCATTTTTGGGGGCATCAGTTCCACACCACAGGCTTTTTAACACAACAGGGCTGATCTGCAGGTTTCATCTTCATGCTACAGAATTTCACCCACTGTAATGAATCAGCAGGCAGCACTCAACTGTACACTGCTGTTTGTTTTGGTTTGGTTTGGTTGGTAAAAACTAGGTTATTAAAAGTAGAAGTTAGATGAATTTCAAGCATAGTTCACATGCCAGTAGGCCCTGTGCTTGGTCTTTATTTTTCTAACTTTGGTGAAGATCCCAATTTGTCAACTGGCCAATGTACAAATGTCAACATTCACGTATGTGTTGGAAAAATGTCCTCATTTTAATAATTACAGAGAGCTGATTTCCCTGGACATGTGCTGCTTTTACCTCTTATCTTGACATATCTTGAGGGATTGGAGCTAATTGGAACAGAATGCAAGCGGCACAGAAGATGTCAAGGATATTGACGCAGCCAACCAGACACATCGTCACTCCAGGCCGGACTGTAGATGACTGTAGAACTTAATATGCCTTTGTTTGGCATTTCAACCTCTAATGACGATGTGGCTGCTTTAAAGTTCCCTCAGTGGTGATCAGTGATCAGTGAGCCGTCTTTTGTCCGTCTTTTGTAGGAAATTTGAATTTATAGTTAAGATAAAGATAAGGAGTGGAAAACACTTACTTTGTTCATTCCTTTTGCCTTGCTGATTCTTATTTCTGTATTTATTTTAGAAGGCATCAATAAATTGAATTTCATATATCAAGCCTCAAGGAATTCCTCCTGAATACAGCAGATAACTTTACAGCCTACTGACACCTGCAACTCTTGATCCTTGATAAGAACTTACTGAAGAGTGCAATCTGCACGTGACTTACCACCAAGTAGGGCTGTAATGGTTAAACCCACCAAAACTCACTTCTTTTTTTCCCAACTTTTTAGGCTATGACAGACATTCATAGTATACATCACAGTAAGTCGTATCAAACTGATGTAAGTTATATGGGAATACAATTGTGTTTATATTGGTGGTTGTCTGCCTCATGATTATCACTGACTGGAGGTCATAGTTAACCCACCTTTCTTATTTATCACTGCATCTCTGCCTCTGTGTGTGTGTGTGTGTGTGTGTGTGTGTGTGTGTGTGTAGGTGTGTGTGCGTATTCGTGAGCGCGCGCGTGTGTGTGTGTGTGTGCGTGTGTGTGAGACACAATAGAAACATTGAGAATTGAATTCACAGTTGCATGTGTTATTGATAATAGATAGATTGATAACAAACAAATGTATAAAATATCAAAGATGGGTGGAATGAGAAATTTGGGGACATTATTAAGGATCGTCATGATACTGGATTCTGTACCACTCACTCCTGAATACTGAATACTTCTCTGCTTGGACTGCAGACAGTCTACAGTTATCTTTGAACAAAAACAAGGGATTTACAAGTTGCACAACCACATTTGTCTGTCAGCATACAACATATATGGTGATAGCAGATAAATTAGTCATACCTTCATGGAAAAATGGAAACTGAAGTGTTTGTTTTCTAGTTCCAGAGCTATTTTTCTCGGTCCCACTTGCCTTTATAAACCGCTCCCGAGGACAACACAAAGTTTAAGGTCATTCTAAGTCATAAGCTTCTGTATGGATGTAACTTGTACACTAGTTTTAGGTGTTTTACTATGCATACTGTTTCAAGAAGATGAAGCAGTTGTAACAGCTTCCAGTCAGTCATTCCATGTGAAAATGTAAATGTGTTGGAGTGGGTTTATAGAACCTGCAGCCTCTTCCTCCTACAGCATCCTCCATAACAGCAACCATCACTTACCATGTGACAGATTCTCTCTGTCCTGATTCATCTTCCTAATGCTTTGATTGTAGATGAGATGCAAGGTCATCCTCTATAGAGCGAGGAAATTCCCCACACATAGCTTCTACAGAGACATACGGTTGCGACCTTATAGTGAAGGCAATGCCACATTTATTCACTGAGGCAAATGTCACCTTTATCCTGCCGCTATTTCCTTTTTCCATCATGCTTTTAGCTTTATTATCATATTATTATGCACACTAGAGTGAAAAATAAATGGCTAAAAACACCACTGACTGACAGGTTCACAGATGAACAGAAAGTTAACCCAAAAAAGCAAATATGTATACTTCATAAATATATTCAGATCAAATTCATATCTTATTGTGAGATAGAAATGATGCTGTGGTTTGGTTGTGCTTGTTACTGATTGCTAAAAAAGTTTTACTGCCAATCTATGTATGGGATGTTATATCTTTGTGTTTGTGCTTTGACCTTTGACCTTTGTAAACCACAGATCTGGTCAGTTTTACCAAGGTTCCAATGCTGTACTGTCAAATGCACTATGACAGTACAGCACTAAAAACCTCCACAAGTACTACATTGTAACAATTCAAAGGAAAAAATAAATCAATAAAAAATATATGCTGATATAATATTAAAGGCTATTAAATTGGTTTGTAAATTAAATTGCTATTAATCTGAGTAAATTAAGTTTGCTTTTTATCCTGGACTAAAAATATTCAAGTGGTTGCCCAATGCACAGTATTTACAATACATACAGAAGAATATATAGGTCTGTTCTCACTGACTGAAAGGTATACATAAATATTAGAACTATATGTAGTTATCAATTCCCCACCAATGTGTGTGTGTTTGTGTGTGTGTGTGTGTGTGTGTGTGTGTGTGTGTGTGTGTGTGTGTGTGTGTGCCATGCGCTTGCATGTGCAAGAATGTGTTCATGCATGCGTGTCCCTATTGTCCCCACTGACCGCACCTATTCCTGTGTATGGTGCAGACAAATTCAGCCTGGTTGAGTAATGGCCTAAGCCAGTGACATGAGACGGTCAGAAGCCCTCGGTAGTCTTGAGGTTTAATTGATGCTGACGACGCTATTAAAACCATTGGCATCTCTCCCGTTACCTTATCCTGTAATCCTATTAGACAGGCAGCCATCGTCTCTCCAGTGAATAAGACTGGTGTCTGCCAGCAGAATGGACAGAAAGGACTACAGGCTTTGTGCCTTTTGAGAGGAAAGTGGATGGTGTGTTAAGATAAAACAAGAGAGAGAGAAAGAGAATATTCTGGTCTGAACTTCAAGTACAGTAGAGTAGAGAATTTTTATTCAGCATGGAAGATTTTTTCTCAGCTTTTTTTTCTTCAAATATGATAGAGAAGTGAGATAAGAATATGTACAAACATATTCACACAGAACATATTTAAATCTAGGGGTTTGGGGAATTCAATCTATGAAATAAAAAACTTATTTTCAACCTTAAGAATCAAATGTTATTGTTATTGTTATATATATATATGTAGATATATATATAGTATATACGTATATACAGTATATTGCAAGAAAGAAAAAAAATGACACAGTATTCTGCAGTATTTGCATATATTTTAACACTGATTGATAGATTGTACTTCCATCTCTGAAAAAACTTATAAACAGAAAATGTATTAAAATAATTAGAAGGGCTGTAAAATGCAATACACTATAAAAGAGTGCACTTTTTTCTTTAAGTTTTATTCTTATAGGGAATGGATTTTGCTGAGTTTGCATGCTCTTTTTCATACAGCTACACACATTCATACTTGGGAGCTGCCCAGTACAACACAGTCTGCTACTGCTGGTCACTGAGCTGCTCCACCAGGGCAAATGAAGCCAAAGTACTTCGCTCAAAGCATTCAAACCGATGACTTTCCAGTCAAAAACCTGCTTCTCTAACCTTCTGGGCTACTGTTGCTTCAACATTACTAAAAAAAAATGTAAACAAAAAAGAGACATCTGTCACTAGTGGACAAATCCTCAACATTTCACAAGCAACTTTGTACTGTCACATGTAGAAAAGTCTGGTTTATATTCCAAAGTAATGTTTTCCTTGTTATCCTCAATCCTCAGTAGTGCATAATTACAATACTGTCTTCAAATACGTTTTATGTGGTTGAAGTCAAGGACTCTGAGTGGTTTCCATTGCTTATACACATCTTTTTACATAAAAAAGCAAAATGTCTTCAATTTACCATTCTGTCTGACTTGCTGCCTGGTATTAGCTAAACATTCAGCATTTGATTGGTTGAAATAAAAGTTAGTAGTAAATTTGTCTTGATTGTAAAGGAAAGTGTGAATGTAAGAAGTCAAAAATAGTTCATTCATAGCACTTCCAATGAAACAGCTGGTCACAAGGATCACACTGCCTTAAAGTGATTAGTGTAACATTGCTCTGTTAATAATGTTACCACTTGATCTCCTCATGGCAAACATCTAGCTCTGTTCAGCCAGAATTAGTGGCAGTCAGGTGCTATTCTTGGAAACAGATAACACGCTGTCCGGGAGAGTCATTGATTCCTGTCCATTTGACAGAAGAGTCATCACCCATAGCGTGCAAACAGCGCCTAAAGCTAAGGTTTAAAGCTTATCTCCACTTGCCTCTGCCTTCATTTCCCCCCTTCGACTGTTTACTTTCCTCCATCGCATAGACTCAGGGTTGGAGGCAGATGGGGTCTTAGACTCTCTTGCCCCGTGGGTGATAAGGCCATTTAGGGTTAGCGAGGTCGTGGAAAGGCAGCTCTTCTCAATCCACGGTCTCATGGGTAGTTTGCCTTCCAGTGGGCCGATAGTGTATCTCATCATCTGAGTCCTCTGGCTGCGGTTCGAAGCAGCTGTCAAACTTGCGCCTCAGACGTTTCCTGAGCTGGAAGGTGCGCTCGATGTTTGAATGGGTGTATTCCTGCTCCTTGAGCTTGGCGTAGTAGTCGGAAAACTTGTTGAACAGAATGGAGATGGGCATGCCGTTGAGGATGATGCCAAAGGAGATGCAACAAAATGCCACGCAGCGGCCGAGGTAGGAGATAGGGACGACGTCTCCGTAGCCCACAGTGGAGATACTCACCTGCAGGAGGAAAAGAAAAGAGTGAAGGGAAGAGTGCTGAGTTGCATTCTCAAGAAGAGACATTTCCAATTCAAACCAACATTAAGCCAGTTGAACTACATGGCGTCTGACTGCAGTCGTGTTCCTCGGACAAACCTCACAATCATGTTTTTCACAACTCCAGCCCTATTTTCCGATAGGTGTTTGGCCTTTGCATTTCACATGAAAAAGCATAAAGGCTTATGAAAGCCATCACTTTGTTCAATTTTAATACAGGGGATGGTGGGAAGGTAAAGCATTGGGTTTTCCTTCATTTTTAACCTGCTTCAAATCGCCCCTTGTCCATGAAACTGGCTTTCTGACAGTCCAATAATTAAGATGTTTTTTTGTATTGACAGCGCTGATCAGTTCTGTTGTGACATGTTTATGTAAATACTGCTGAGAATAAACAGTATCAAATAAACTTCCAGGAATCCACCGGGACTCTTTCCTTCTCTTGACTGCAATCAATGTGTCTGGCCAGAGAGGATATGCATTACACCGTATTAGACAGGATTAGACACGTATGAGTTAACAGCTGCCACCAGATAAATAAAAACCAAATGTCCCTAAATCAGAGAATCACAGAGAACCGATACTGATGATGTCTAAACACACTGTAGTCTAATGCCTTGTTTCAGGAAGTAAAAAAAAAACAAGTACATTTTGAAGATTATATTGTTATTATATTGAGCAACACAACAAAGATCAGAGGAAAATGAGTCTTTTATCAACTTGCTCAGTTGGCCATGTAATGTTTTGTCACTTATGAGGAGAAACAGGATCCGAAATGGTATCCAAAATATTATTGACACAATATTAATATTATAATGATGTAATTCCACAGATGTAACAGCTTTCTCTTAGTACCTTTACTTTAGAGACTAGAAGGGGTTTTTAGACATTTTGTCTACTAATCATAACCACTTCTGCTAAAGAGGAAGCACTGAAAGGTCAGAGACTGGAGCACTGTGGTATTCCTGCTATTTTGTATGGTTAAAAAACCTCAAGAAAAAAAGCATCCAGAACCAGAACCATGCTTAGTTTGCTGGATTTTGGAGGTTGCAGTGAAGCCTACTCACTGCAGCCCACCACCAGGCGCCTGGTATGCTGCTGAACGGCGTGCCGGGCTGATCCACCTCCACAGAGTGCATCAGAGCGGAGAAGGTGAAGATGCCCATGGCAATGAAGAGGAACAGACAGCACACCTGAGGGAAAATAAGTACACTTCAACAGCAGGGCCCATATGCATCTGAAAATGAGTATAATTACTGATGTAGGATCATCCATCAGCTCACATGATGAGTTTTACTCTGACTCTGCTGTGATATTTTACATAATATATAATACATTTATGGCCCCCAGATACAGTACTTGTAAGTGTTGAGCCAAAAACTGACAGATATGCTCCAATGAAGACTTGTAATATGTGTGTGTGTGTGTGTGTGTGTGTTCCCTCATTTGTATATATCGAAAACTTGCATTTATATGTAGTATATCGGCGCTCTTGGGTGAAAACATTGTAACTCCAATTTTGTTGATTTCCATGTCATATCAGTTTTCATTCAATTGAAGGATTACATGCTCCTCTATGGGTTGAGAAAGTTCTACAATCATTGGGTTTATTAATCCTGTTCAAAACCAATTAGATAAATTAAAAAATGCCTGGCTGTCAAGGTAAAAATGAGGCTGTTTTTCTTAGTTCTTGGAAAGTTGACAGTTTGAAGATACAAAGTTCTCACCCAACAACAGCGACAACCTTTTTCTGTTTGTTGTTCCTACACGCAGCATACCTGCTCAGAGCACTGGCGGATGGTGAAGCCAAACGCCCTCATGCCTGTGGAGTGTCGAGCGAGCTTCAGGATACGGAAGATGCGCATCAGCTTGACCACCTTGAGCACCTTACTGACTTTGCTGACCCTAGCCATGGTCTTCAGGTCTTCCTGCGCACTGACGTCTTCGGAATCTACAAAAAACATCTCAAAAACAATCTGGATGAAGTAGGGCATAACAGCCACCAGGTCAACAAAGTTGAGGGAGCTCTTCACAAAGTGTTTGATGTTGGCGGTGGTGACTAGGCGCAGGAAGTACTCCATGGTGAAGAACAGGATGGAACCGACCTCGACCCACTCCATGTAGGTTCTGCCATAGACTTTGTACGCCCTGAGCTCTTTCACTGTATTCAGGGTCATGGCAACGATAGAGATGAGCACAAACAGACTGGAAAACACGGCAAAGGCTTTGGCCGACAGCGAGGAGTAGGGATTCTCCATCAGGTCCCAGAGGGCCTTCCGGAAGAATCCAAGATACATGCTCTGGTAGCCCTTGTCGTCCTGGTGCGGCTTAATCTCATCAATCAGCTCCTGGTTAACCTTTAGTTGGTCTCTGATATCGTCCACTTTCTCCTCAAACAGAATGCGGCAGCACCTGAGGAGAAGCAGATAGTTTATAGCCCCAACAACAGGAACTAGTTTTCACTCCTTTCACATACACATACCAATAGCCACACACAGACAGTAACACAGACCCAAACCCCACTACATGTACTGAATATTGAATATCTAGAAAGGTCTTAACATACCTTGGAGTGTCCTTCATTTTCAGCCCCCAGAACTTCATCTCCTCCTCGAAGTTGATGGGGCAGAGGCTCTCCATCACCCACATGACGTTGCTGCAGTAGAAGTGGAAGATGTAGTGGAAGAACATGGGGTCCCTGTCAAAAAAGAACTCATTGTTCTGAACATTGTAGTCGTCACAGAGTGTCAGACGCTTGACCGGATCATTACAGAGGGCGAGGACTCCAATCCTGGTTTTTGGGTACCGGAGGACCAAATGCTTGGGGATGTGAAAGACCTTTCCCCCCACATTGAGGTTGACGATGTTTGATTGCCTTGGGTTTGGTATGGCTTTGTTGCGGTCTTCACTGACACCTTTGTTGCCATCAAAGGGGGTGTCAAGATTGTCCATAGATGTCCATGCTTTCACGGAGCTGTCCTGTGAAAAGGGGAATTCGCACTCCTGTTCTTCAATGCTCTGAGAAAAACTTATTTCTCGTTTTACCGTCGCAAAAAGACTGGAGCGGCGCTTCTTCAGCACTTTCATCTTGGGCTTTAGAGCTTCCATGTCGGCAGCTCCTTAGGGGACAAGCTACTAACGAGGCCGCAGTTATCTCTCCGACAAAGCTCTCTTACCAAGACCAGGTCAAGTCAGTGAATGAATGAAAAGAGCTCTACAACAGCAACAGTATTCCACAACATCTCCATTTAAAAAGGATATGGTCTTTCGATAAATTCAACCATCAATGTGAAATAAAGAAAAGAAGATAGAAGGAAACAGCTACCGTGTTTGCTGCTCAGCGTGCGAGAAGATCAGCAGCATGAGTTGGGGATTCATCCTCCTCACTGATTCTCTAATCCTATTGCTGTTCTTTCTGTCCAAACGCAAGTTAAAAATACTGTCTGTGAGGATTAGTGTTGTGATTTAAGGCTTTGAGTTCTGAGAGGAGGAAAGACAGAGAGTGGCGTGATGGCAGTCTTCCATTGCTGACTAGGCTATTAAAAACCTTTGTACAGGAAGTTCAGGCAGAAACTACAGTAACCTACACTGTTTATAGCTATAAACCTTTTGATTTAGCCATTTCTATAGCATCTTTGTTATAGGAGAGATTTATCTTGGACAAATATAAATGACACATAACAACAATTGCAAGGGGAGCGGATAAACTTGAAATTAAAAACAAATCCCTATCCATTTGGCCCTATCCGTTTGGCCCTATCCATTATGTCAAGTTTGTGTGTTGTAATTTATAGCTACTGTATGAAATCTCCAGAATCCAATAATTGGTGTAGGTATTTCTAAATACAGAATTAATGTTCTTCTTCTTTATTCTCAAAAAGGCTGTTTTACAAATTTCATTGGTGCTATTTCACCAAAGAGAGAGAGAGGAGACACTGTCAATGTGAGAACTGATTAAATTGCAATTTACTGATTTCCATCTATTATTACAAATTAATATTAATAGAATGAATAAACCTTAACCTACAATAAGGTTTACTTAAACATTACAAAACTCAGTTTCATCTTTCATGTCAGCAATGGCAAACTTATTTATTTGGAAACTGAATAATTTTCATGTTCAATTGAATTAAATTTATTCTGTAATATACAATATTAAATAAAATCCCCTTAGTTTTTCTCAGTGACCTTAACCCTAACCCTAACCACCCTCGGGCGGTGATGAGATAAAAATGAGGTAAAACAAATTAGATAAAACAAATTAGATGGAAATGAGAATATGAAGAAAAATAGGTCTAAATTGAGAGGGCCTGGGTTCTCTGGTTTTGACAGGACAGTCCATGGCTATATGGATAACAAATATGAATTCTTAAATTGGATGGTATTCCCTTGTTGCTCATTGATCTGCTGACGAGGCCTATGAATCAGATTTGTTTTAAGTGTCTTCTGCATTCATTTGATTAGCACAGAGGTGCCACCATATGGGGCCCCATATTTTGAGGGGGCAGAAGAGTGCGATGACACGCTTCACCCATGTGTCATCAAAATGACAGATTATGCCGACTCTAGATATGTCACTGCTTATATTACTGGCAAACGTGACATGTTATAAATAATGTGCACATGCTGCTTTTAATGTATGTGTCTGCAGACTACTGTGTGTAGCTAAAAGAAAACAAATCATGACAACTCCAGTGAGACACAAAAACTATGTTCATTTTAGCATTAGTGACAAAAGAAACTATCTGTGAAAATCTGTGAAATAAAAGTTCCATTTAGTTTTTTTATTGCAAGAATTCAACATACAATACCAAACAGGGAACATTCAGGTATGTAGCCTACAAAAATGGGTTGCAAACCAGCGGATTAAAAAAAACACACACACACAATCACAAGCATACAGGGAACATTCATTAGTATCACGGTATCGTTCTAATTATTGGCCGTAAAAGGTTATCATTAGTGATATTCGTAATGGTACGGCCCCCCTCGCACCCGTTTTGTGTGAATGGTATTGTCCAAACTACCGGAAAAGGAACTGCGAATCTGAAATATAATTTTAATCTTAAACAGTTTATTTTTTATTCTTGTTTGTATTCAACAAGCTTCTGATTAAATAGGAAGTTCGATAAAATTGGTAACAAAATATAAATTGAAGGATTGAAGTTGAGATATATACAATCCATGCACCACGTGACTTCCTTTCCGGTCTAACCTGACAACATGGACGCCAGCCGCGTGCAGCCGATCAAGCTCGCAAGAGTAAGAAAATGTCTTATTTGGTGGAAATAATGACATCTAAGCAGATTTGTGCTAACATTAGTTATTAATCTTGCATACGGGTCCAAATACTTGAAGCTAAAATGACTCTGAACGTCTTTATTTTCAAACGGCTCTTCGGCCGTAATTCTCCCATCATGGAGGCCCGTCCATGCTACAGTTTTAGCTATAGCACAACGCGTCAGCTAGCTAGCACACCGTTAGCCTGTTCGAGTTACTCTTGGACACATGCTGCCATAATAATACACGGAATTAACTTGGTAATGTGTGCAGTGCTCATTTAAGTGTATATCTTCATTTCAGGTCACCAAGGTGCTCGGAAGAACTGGTTCCCAGGGACAATGTACACAGGTATGCTAATAAGGCTAACGTTTCAGTAATCGTTCTGTAGACTAAACGTTAGCATCATTTTTTTTACATTATCTTATTGTTTTACTAGTTAATTTAGGCATCACCATAGGTACGTCTTGAAATATTGTGGATGTAGTTTAAAGTCTTTGAGCACTATCACGTGCTCAATATCTGGCTGCTAATGGCTGTTTTTTTCGGAGTTGCTGACTGTTAAGAAATATTTCTAATTTCCCAGTGTCATTAATGTTGAAAGTCAATTTATTAGTGGGCCAGTGCTTGTGTAATGTTAAATGTTCTAAAGTGGACCACTATAAATTCATGAGAAACCTCACCCATCAGGTATTAAAAGTCTGACTTAATTTGCTCCATTAACCCTAAACTTGGTGTCATTTTTTTCTCTTGTGCTTTCTGCTTTCCTGCAGGTCCGTGTTGAGTTCATGGATGACAGCAACCGCTCCATCATCAGGAACGTAAAGGGCCCAGTCAGAGAGGGAGATGTGCTCACGCTTCTGGAGTCTGAAAGAGAAGCCAGGAGGCTGCGATAGGTGAGGGGACACAAACCCAGCCAGCCATGTGTTAACCTGTTCAGTAATGGGCATTAGAATACAGCTGACAAAAGTATTATAAAGTGTATATATCAGTTAGAGAAATATTTAATTTCTAAATGTTTAGACCATGTGCCATGGAGTGCCGAGTATACAGGTTTTTGTCCCAACCAGTCACTACACCAGATGGTTTCATTGATTAGTTAGTCTTCTCTGGTTGAAGGTGTGCTAATCAGTGAAATCACCTGGTGTAGTCTTTGGTGGAATGAAAGCCTGCATACACTCTGGCCCTCCATGGCACACGGTTGGAGATCCCTGTGTTAAATACTTTACGTCGTCGTAAACACGCAGTTAGTGTGGATTGGAAGAGACTGAGCTGCTGTCTGGCTCTTGATGGTGGGTGCAGCATTGAGTCAAACGGCTGCAAATATGGCAACGGTGTCAAACAGTCCACCACGTCTCAAACTGAATCCAATTCCACTAACTGGTTTGCAAAACTGGTGCCACAAGTAAAATATAGAATTATTTTGCTCACAGTGCCAGTAAAGACAGACACCAGCAGACATATCAAAACTCATGTGCAAAAGTAGCTTCAAAGCTGTCCAAGTCAACAGTTGTAAGGCTGTGTTCACTTTGCGGAGCAGTTTCTGCTAAAAACTCCATTATTATTTATTTTCTATGGAAGGGCTCACTGCCGGCTGCAAGGTGGATTTTTCTGCTGCGGTTGGTCACGCAATCAGCTGAAAATAGTTCAACTTGAGTGGGTAAGATCCGCATATCATGTGTCATTTCTCATAAGACGACCAATCGAAATGACACGCTCAGGGCTAGTCGGTTGCCTGGCAACAAACTGAGCACCACCCATTACCGCTTCACTTCTGTTTCTACCACTTCTTTCAAAAGCGAGGCGGATCGTGGATTTCAAGCAGCTACCGCTCCACAATGTGAGCACAGTCTAAACACTTGCTTCATGGGTTTTTTGTTTCCTGTGGTGTCATAGTATTGAATGTTTAGATGCAAAGCACCTCATGGATCCAGAAAGTAACTCGCTCAGTCATTCCTTCATTCAATCGCGCACAGTTAGTCAATCTGTTGCTGGTGGCCATTAGGAGGCATGGCATACAGGATGCGGAATATCACTGAATGGCAGGGTTTTCAACCATGTCCCACGGGGGCCGAGTGTATGCAGGTTTTCATTCCAACCAACACTGCACCAGGTGATTTCACTGATTAGCACATCTTCTACCAGAGAGGAAGAACCAATCAGTGAAATCACCTGGTGCAGTCTGTGGTTGGAATGAAAACCTGCGTACACTCAGCCCTCCATGGCACATGGCTGAATACCCCTGCTGCATGGTCTGCAGTACTGCTGAACTGTGCTTCTCATCTGTGACACTGTGTTAGATATTCAAAGTCAACACAACACTACATTAAACCCTGACTAAATGGATAGTAAATGTAGGTGGGCTTAGCCCAGTGGTTTTCTGTCCTTTGGACCCAGAGTCATGATGGTTTCCATTCTAGCCATCTAATCGGGGACTATGTTACACCTGGGCTGCCAGGTGAATACAATTAACTGCCTGGAAGGATAGAAAACCAGCAGTACTTTGGGTCCCAAGGACAAGGATTGAAGACCACTGTCTTAGACTCAGAATATAATATCTGCTGCTGTACAATCTGTTGCTTTTATCTGAACTGAGAGACTCCATGCTGTGTGCCTGTTCTGTTCTAGTATCTGCTGTTTACACAGATGCACTGAAAGACTGACACAGCTTAAATGGGACTCTTGCTGTTTATATATTGACAGAACTACAGTAGTCTTGCTCCAGCGTTTTCTCCCAAATCTGTTTTTCCTGGATTAGTTAAATGTTTGATGGTATGTGACTTATCTCTTGTCTTCACAGTGCCCGGTGAAGCTGTGAGGTGCCGATCCAACGCTTGTGGAGCAGAAGACGCTGTCAGTTCCCGTGCAATGGCCTAGATCTCACTTGTGCAGATGTTTTGAAATAAATTTGGTTATTGAGGATGGAATTCCTGTGTTCTCATTTTACAGCGGAACTGTTTTTTTACTAACCAAAGTAATTCATTGAGAAATGGCATTCCTTGAGGTTGCAACGGTGTCAAAAGTGTGTCACCGTTGGCTAAATCTTACTCAAATCTACCAGTGTATTTCCTTATGGCTGTTGACTTCAGTTGACAGTGGTCTAGGTACAGCGGTACTAGTCATTTCGTGCAGTGATTCTCAACCTTTTTCATATCAAGGACCTCTAATTTAGTCCACTTTAGGGCCATGGACCCCCATTTGATGAGATTTTGTCTCTTGGACCCAAATCTGAGAATATTTTTTATTGTTGGATATGATTTTCTCCAGAATTTCAAGACTATCTGTACTGTGGGTAGAGGGATAACGGTGAAACTGATTCAAAACAGTCATTCTTCTACATTCTCTAATTGCATTAACGTCTTGTAAATTAAATAATGGTGAGGTTAAACAATTCATCAATTTCCTGGGAACCCCCTCAAGGACCCCTGGTGGTCCCTGGACCCCACGTTGAGAACCACTGATTTAGTGCTTGTACACAAGTGTGCAAATGTACCATGGACAAAATCTGTAGAATGTAATCTTTTGCAGCAATCTTTTAATCCAGCAATAATATAGTATTTCTTATAGTGTGAATGCTCAAGTTAAAGCTATTTATGAGGCGCTTGAGTGCTCGAACTTTCATCAACTGACAGTGATATCAGCCCATGTAGTTTAGTGTGTGATGGTGTGGTTGTACTAGCATAACTGCATATTTCATGGATTATTCCACCAAAATTGGTATCCAGATTTTGTAGCTGTATTGTAAATATCTTACCAAGTACCTGCAACATAAGGTAATATGAAAAATAATGTACCCTAGTAAATAAACAGCCTAGAATCAGTAGTTAATCTAGCTACAGTCCCCAGAGATTTTCAAAACCTCTGTTTAATTGCTTAAGCACATTCTATTTTTGACTTGCCCTAATTGCATTTGGACACTGCCAAAATCTCTAGTTTCAGTGGGGCAGAAATATGACACTGCTGTTGATTCTAGAGATGTTTGTATCACCATGATAAAAACAAAGTGTTGGGTCACACCACTGTAAGTGCAAGACAGATTGCATCAGCTGCTGGTATTATCTAATCCTTGCTTCTTCTCTTACAATTCTTACAATCTTCTTAATGTGGTTCAGTATGTCTAAATCTTAAAAAAGAGATGGAGAAACAAGGTTCAAGTTACACATTTTCCATTCTGCCCAGTAGAGGGTAGCATCACTCCTAGTTTATTTTAAACAGAATTTACATTGACCATGTTGGTGGCCTCAAACGGTTCAAACAGTGTCTATGAACATGATCAAATGTTTCCCAAAGTGAGAAACCAAGACCAATCTGATGTGAACAAGAAACACTTTTAGGAGCTGCTCCAGTTGGCAATGAATTGAAGATTTGTTTGAGGACTCATAACTTGTTTGGCTCTCACAGCCAATAAAAGGTCTATTCATGGTGGTGCAAGATGTGCTGATACCCCAGGAAAACCACACAAGTTACTGTGGTCATGAAAGTTGTTTGATTGCCAATGGAAGCACTCACGATAAGGATTTTTTTTTTTGATGACAAAGAGTCTTTGTACTTTTGTTTTTAGCTTTGGGAGAGACTTGTTTATATTGACTGAACTGTGCAGGATCTTGGGAATAAATAGCAACAGCAGTTATATCTCACACCAACCACATGTTGGTGCAAGACAATCTCATGCACCAATGCTGCCTGTGATTTGTGCAAATTATGTGACTTGATATTTCAAGGTGTTGATTACAACCAATTTATATCTAAGCACATTGTAATTACTAGCATGACCTTCCAACTTGGTTTAAATAGAATGCATTCTGCAAATCTATACTCCTGTGTTTTAAAGTGAGAGTGGTGTTTTTCCACAGTGAGGTCACTAGCTGAAATTCCAGCTTGACAGGGTTTGTTTGAATAGAAAAGCAGTTCAAGCCATTGAGAGTTTGACTTATGGGTGGTGATGTAGTGCTTTGGCTGCTGTAGGTGTACTGTATGTTTTAACAACCCTGCATTTGGCAACATTCTCCATTTGCACTTAGTTTGACCTATTTTCTGCATTACTTGGAATGGACCTGCTGTTTCAGACCAGTGCATTTACTGTGGTTTTGGAAAACAGTGATATGAATTCAGGGCAACTGCAAGATAGTGCTGTGCTATAGCATACTTAAAATTGTTATAGTATACAGTATATAACAGTGCAGGGGGAAGTTAACATGTAGTTCAGTTACAGTTTAGCTACATTTTGCAGTAGTTTACAGGTTGTTTGACTAAATCCCATAATGTTTTGGTTTCATGGGCATTTTGCTGTTTGTTTTTAATTTACCACCAGGTTTAAGTCTGAATATGAGATTCAACATTGTCATAAGAGGTACTGTGGAAGATCAACAGATTGGTATAATTTCTATGGTGAGCCATTCCAAAAACTATAGCATCGTCCGTATATTCAATTTTAAAACAGTTTAGGTTGTAATTTTTTCTTTTCTTTTCTTTTCTTTTCTTTTCTTTTCTTTTCTTTTCTTTTCTTTTCTTTTCTTTTCTTTTCTTTAAATTCCAGGATGTAATACTTATTTCCACCTTGGAGAGAGTAGACTTTGGGGAAATACTATCAACTAGCATGTTACAAAGCTAATCATAATGATGTGCAGTTGAAGTCAGTGTGTTTAGTGAGTAGTATCCTGATTGTATGCAAAATGGTTACCACTGTTGAAGTCAGCTTGCTGATTGTGTGAGTATAAATACATTTTTGATACACTTGTGTCTTGGTATGGTAAATCAAGTCTTTGTAAATCAAAATCAAGGGGGAAGCACAACTGTTACTGCTTTCTTATTGGAACATGGAAAAATGAGTTTACATTTACCAAGCTATGCTAAGACCTGAGAAAGCGCAGATCTGTTCATAGCTTAGTTAGTTAGTTAGTTAGTTAGTTATTTAGTTCATAGCTCTGTACACCAATGACAAAAACTACAACAATGTACCTGTTGTATATTTATTCTGTGTAAGTACATCGAGAGCAACGGAAAACCAGAGTCAAATTCCTTGTATGTGTACATACAGTACTTGGCCGATAAAGCTGATTCTGATTCTGTTTTCCCTGACTATTGATTATTTACCCTCACATACTCGAGTGCATGCAGTGGATGCAGTTGCAGTTCCTGAGGCTTAAACGTTGGGAGAATTACTGTGGCTGAAACCAAGAGGGTATCAACAAGTAATGTGACTCTAAACTGGTAAACTGACACCGAGCTACAAACAAGTCTTGGCAGCATTTCATGAACTCCCAGTAAGACGTGGAAGACCAAGAAGAGCATGCTGGCACTTGACACCCCGGACAGAGAGAGAGAGAGACAGACAGACAGATAGTAATAGAGAGAGAGTGAATTAGAATTTAAAAACAACTTCATTGACCTCTTCGGCTTACAAATCCATTCAGAAACCAATGCATAAATCAGGATGAGCAGCATTTATATTATACTACCTCCACAAATTAACAGAAAGCAAAACCGAAAAGGAAAAACGTAAGAAAAGCAAAGATTCAAGACAGAAGACTGCATTCAAGAAGAAGAAGTGGCATCATCCACAACTGTATATAATACACCTCCAATGCCCCATGTGAGCATAAACATGTCCAAGTTGCCCACCAGTCTACAGCAGACATGCTCCACCCTGAGGCGAGCTGCCAGGAGACCGGTTGTCATAGAAACCAGATCTACAGAGCCGGCGCCCCGGCTGCCTCCTCTGGCTGTATCTTGACCCAAAAAAACAGAGAGAAAAGAAAGAAGAAAGTAAGACAGAGATTCCAAGTATGTTATTCAACAGGTTTCATAGTCAACAACATCTCCAGAACGCTTGAAAACAACATGGTGTCGCCTTACTGCCCTGTCATCATCACTCCACACCTCCACCGTCTCTCTGCCTCACCCACCCATCAGGAGCAGTAGGTGGCATGTGTTTACCATCTCTCTCTCTCTCCCTCCCTCTGAAACAAATACACATACACACACACAGTGTTCGAAACAAATCTATTCCAAGGCCACTCCCTGTTTGTCTGCATCGCCCTCAAGGTCTAACCCAACTGGGGCAAAACATCAGCAGGGTGAATGGCAGGGGCATGTCTGTCTGCAGGCAGACATGCCTGCAGACAGACATGACAGACAGACATGTGTGTCCCATGTGTGTGTGTGTGTGTGTCTGTGTGTGTCTCTGTGCACGTGTGCATAGGTGTACGGGCACACTAATAAGAGCACAAACACTGTAGAGGTGTTATTAAGACACTGTTGTCATGAAATGTTTCCCGGTTGATAGAATTAGGCATGGGTGCGGTCTTGCTAATTTTTTGTCTCTCTTTATCTTACTTATATCATATGGATTGGACAAATTATGCATCCACCTCCAGTGTGTAATTAGACTTGTAGTATGTGGATTGAATGATCCAAGTTGTGTGATTTGAACCATAGTGTTTTTTCACATCTACATGAAGCTTCCAAAGCAGCCTATCATAAAGCAAAGTTTCACTTTGGCAGAAGATCTTCACTTTTTGACACGTATTCTATTCTATAGTATAGTGGGAGGACCAACATGAAAATCTAGTCTCAAAATCAAACTTCTATCTCATATAAATACCAAGCAAAGTAGGCCCCGATACTATGATTTTGTTCTCTGTCCAGGGTCACACTAGTTATTTCCTGCAATTACCAGTATAAAGAAAGAAGAGATTTCAGAGGTTAACTGTTAATGAACTCCTTAGTGTGTGTGTGTGTGTGTGTGTGTGTGTGTGTGTGTGTGTGTGTGTGTGTGTGTGTGTGTGTGTGTGTGTGTATGCTAAAAAATGAGAATGTTCTACCAAAGGGAAATACCTCTTTAGGCATGGCTACTTTTTTACTAAATATCCAGTGACACTAGTTAAAATCGGAGATCATTTTGTGGCAATGTGGAAGGCTGTTGGAATTGGAGGAACTTGGCAGGAGGCGTCATCCCTCCCCTCCTGCTGGGTAACAGGATGTGCAGCAGGGAGGTCATGGAGCCTCCAGGGGGAGAGAGGCCTCTGATTTACAGACCTTGACCCCCGGCTATGACTTAGGTCACGGCCCCGAGGTTTACGAATGGGGCCCATAGGACAACGAGGGGATGGCAAGAAGACAATCGCCTCTGAGGTAACTAGAGGACATTCGCTGCCCCTCTCTCTCTCTCCCTCTCTCGGTTTCTCTTCCTCCCTTTCTCACAGTCTCTATCTCACCCTTTCTTGCTGTTACCCTCTCTGCCCCCCCACCCCCCCTCCAAGCCCCCTCATCATTGAACTTTAGTGCACTGTGCCTCTCTACAGATTATCCCTGTTTCCTGCCACTAATTGCAGAAGGTGAAACAAGGTTTAATCTGCATCCAATAGAGCAAGTTTTTGTAGCTTACGGCAATGGGGCGAGCGTTAGAAAGCAGGGAGAGAAAAACAAGACAGGAGAGATGAAAACGTGAGAGCTTACTCTGACATTAAAAACATGGTGTGTATACAGTAGCACTTCCCTCCCCGGTACATGCTAATTATGTTTATTATGTTTGAAAAAGCAAACAGAGCTTTAATTCACTCCTGTCCAGTACATTATGCTCAAATAACACACAGGCCCTTGAAAGGGGAACATTTTGAAACAAATAGCTTTGGATGTAAGCATAAAAAGAAGCCCTCACATACAGGGAGAAAGAAATATACACATACGACAGAAAGACAGAAAGAATGAAATGAAAAGAAAGAAGACAGCTTGAAGGATGGCGACAAAAGCCAAAGCAGCATCAGCATTCTCTTCTTGTACAGGCCTGCAGTCTTGTTTCAATCACATGTAAGACAAAGTGCAAAAAGGGGGAATGCATAGTGTGAAGGTCAGAAAAACAAGCAAGTCGTTTATTTTTGAAGCCGCCGTCCCCCACAATGCATATGAGTTGAGAAATATCAGTTTCCCACAATTCCCTGCACAACAGCGCTGTGGCACAAACAGCAGGTGCACAGACAGGAGAAATGAAGAGGGGCAGACAGACGTGTGGCTGTTGTTGCCGGGCCTGTTCTTGAGCGGCGGGGCGGCGGGGGGTTAGCAGGGCGGTGGGGGGGTAGAAAGAGCTGTTTTGAAGCTCTGTGACCTCCCTCCTTCAGTAAACACTGCTGAAACAAAGATTTGTGGACTGTGTCCGCTGGACTGCCATCAACATTGCTGCTCAGCCATTGTAACAGAGTCAGGTATTGTTCAACAAGCAGCGCTTTGTGTGGCAGTAAGGGCAAAGCTCTGATGTGATCAGGCATGTTTTATGGCTACGGTAACATGATACAGCAAACCCCTGATTTTAAGGTGAGATATAATTTCAGGGATTACCCCGGGTCAGAGGCACGGTGCTTGATCTCAGTATTCACCTGTTACCCACTGACATTGAGGTTGAAAGGCTCCGCAATGCAATCAAAGCAAAGAGCTGCCTATTGGCTTCTGAGAATAATAATCCAGTTTGATTCTATCTAAAGAAATTCTTCATAGCTTTGTAGAAGAGACAGTGAGACAGTGTAAAGTCTTCCCAAGGTGTATTGGGATTGAGAAAGACTTAACACTGATTGTTAAATGTGAAATGTTGCATAATTGTTGCTGTCCTTACACAGTAACGTACCGCAGACATTAGTCAGTCTTACTTTAATTGAGTTGAGTCTTGCTAGAGAAAAGGAAGCCACGTTATGTAGGTTAAAGGTTGTTTTGATCTTTCATTTGTTACTCAACTGAACAATCAGGTTTGTTCCCTCCAAAGGAAGAGACAGGCTGCGGCCATTTGAAAAACAAATGCCAAACATCACATATGATACAACAATCAGCTGCACACGCTGAAACCCTAAGGGCCTTTTGAAGGATTCTGGCTTGATTTCTGTGAGCCAATAAAGATCCTGCAGGAATTTGGCACACTTTTGCTGTAATTTCACAGCCGTCGAAAATCAAAATACAGCAATAAAACTGCCTGCTGTTGACACACCTAATGAGAGATCGGGACACACTCTCCACAGCTGGGTCAATATTTAGCTGGAACAAACTTTAATGGAATTCGACAAGTTAAGATCCAGTTAAGGCGAAGAATATTTGCAATCTTTCCATCTGTGATGACAGGTGACTCTGACCTTCTGGCTATGAACAGTGGCTCTGACCTATCGTTTATTCCAGCATTCATGTATCAAACTACTGACCCAGGAGGACAAACAGGGGGAAACAATATTGTCATGTCAGAATTTGGGGGTGGCACACAACCCACCTCTGGTTGCCAGTGACCACCTGTGTATTTCCCACCCTGACACAAGATCTCTATATCTAGAACAGCATCCTTCACTCTGTATTACCAGTTACAGTACATAAACAACACAATGTAATATGATACAATTTATTTACTTTTTATGATTCAATTCATGATGCAATACAATTTGGTACAATGAAACGTTTGTGTCCAGGATCTATCATTGGGAGCTGTATCATCTTTATAGATTAAAGGTGAGGGACTTTCAATGCCTGTGAACAGAGTGGTTTTAATATTAGCATAGGTGGCCAGAAGATTGGACTTGTCATGTGTCTGCTGACAGCTGTGTGCAATGGCAAGCATACTTCAGTTTCAGATTACTAACTATCTGAATGAAATATGTAACTGTCTGGAATAACATCTGGAATAAGAAAGAATCAAAAATAACTTCTCTAGTTCAACCACTTGAAATCACCAAGGCTCATCTCAAATTAACATTCTGGAATAAAATAAATTGACAGAAAATATTACAATTTAAAAAGCATACAAGGTAATTTCAGCTGGAAGTTTTACAGGAGTAGCTGAGGAAAATCACTGACATGACTGCAGCCAGGATAAAATTCATGCAGGACACGCAGGACTGCCACTGGTAATTCCAATCAGAGATCACTTATGTGTCACAAAATGAGGATGCATAGGTCCTACTTTACAGTATTTACAATCAACTGTAACCAACTTTACTGAGTGAAAAGCATATAACAAAGTGGAAACACAGAAAATAGAAATTACCAGAGAACAAACCTAAAACCACTTCGCAGGGCCACTTTTTTCCACAATGTCAGTTCAAGATTATAGGGATTAAAGATGGAGCTATTCAACAGATGGTGAGGGATCGTGGACTCGAATCGTGACATTTGACATTTGTGTCATTGAAAACAAGCCCAAACCAACAAACATAAACCTCTTTTTATTAAAACTAATGTCATGTAAGTAATGGCAGAATTGGGCCCAGGAAGTAGCAGGGGCATAACTTAGAACTGCTCCTACAATCCCAAAGCTCTTTCATACTGTATGTTGCACTACGGTGCTTACGCATTACGCAAGTGAGGAACCCCAGAGAGTGAGTAGATTCAAAACAAATGCAGCTAAGGTACTGTCCTTTACATGCCTCTTGGAGCAGAAAGAAGCATCGTGAGTAAATCAGTCCCGGGGAAATGTCAGTGCTTGTGAAGAGAGCGCAGCTGCTGCGGTGCAGTCACAGGTCAGATCCCCTACTGTACTGGAAGAACGCTTTGTTACTCAAGTCTTCTTTCATTTTCCTTCTCTTTCACCCCAAACCCTCCTGCTGCTCAGCACTTGACAGTAAGAGGCTGACTGCTCACTACCCGCATCTTTCCCAAACCGGGCCTCATTCACAGTTAAATCCCACTCCAGTTAAGAGTGTCTCCTCCATCTGACCTGCTTCCACCTCCACTCCTGTTGATTAAATAGGGAATTAACGGCGTAATGAATTCGAATCATTGTGATTAGTATATCCAGCGGCCCCAAGTGGCCCTTAAACATTGTATGCATGCTTCAATGTTTAGCATGAGGCTAATTAGTTTATGGGAAGGGGTTGATTTCTGGGACAGGCCTGGGGAACAGCAGCGTGCTCTCAGGCTCTGGGGAGACTAAACAACTACTGCTTATCACGTCTGAGGCTTTGGGTCCAAGAAATGTAAAGTTGTGGTCTGGAGAGCTCGTTTAACACCAGCAGCTGCTCCATTTAAACACAATTCCCAGACAAAAAAAAAAAACACGCAAGTTATTTACAGCTAATGACTTTACCATGAAATTCATCCTTGACCTTGGTGACTTGTTCTGGCCTCCGCAGAGTGAATCTGGGGTAAACAATACATTTGGCACTGCAGGGTTTCTCATAGTTTACATATCACGCATACACCATGTTCTTGATATGCAGCTATAAATAACTCTTATGTTTTCAGTGTATTCAGTGTATTTTTCCAGTGTATTCATAAGCTATTACTACACTGTTAACCTTCACCTATAGTAATGTATCATATACTGCCATAAACTCTGTTTTGCATAAGATGCAGAAATGGACTTTCAGTTTCACTATTAGTGCATTATTTTACAACTTGAGTCATGCAACTCTGGATTTATTTACTGGAAGTGAAGAAAGGTCAAGGCAAGAAGGCAAAATGACTCAGCTTTTCAATGCAATGTGTCACACAGCTGCCCTGATATTAAATGTCAGTGCACTCACTCAACAGAATATTGTTTTCCTCACTGTTGTCTTTCCCAAATGTAGCCACTGCACTGAGCCTATATGGATCAATCCGAATATTGATTGCTATCTTAAACTGGCGGCATGTGTTTGCTCAGTGTGCTGTAGCAGGGCCTAACCTAAATAAATGGCTCTAGATTTGCAGCACCATGTAAAGAACGGACAGTGTACACAGCTGCTGAGGTCAAGTGCGCTACAATTATTTACTTTTCCCAAAATGGGTTATGTGTACATTCTGTACTTTTCTATTTCCTGCCAGCTGGGACAGTCATTCAGGCTGTGAGGAGTGAGGGAACTGCAGGAGAGGCATGCACAGCGCCTGTGGAAGCGGAGACGTGTATGGCTCTTCCATCAGTGACCGAGATTCAAGACCCCGAAGTAAAAGTATCTCACAGCAAACAAATACCAAGCCAGCCAAGTAAAGGCAAAAAAACAAAAATACGTTCCTCTGTATCGTTTACCACACATGTCTATGCATGTGTATGTAAACCGATATGCTATGGGATGTAAGGAATGTAAAAGGAGATATGTGTGTGTGTGTGCATGCATGCAAGATAGTGTTTGTATATGTGCATGAGTGAAGTATGTTTATGTGTAGGTAAAGTCTCTGGACAGCTACCCAAAGAAGTCACTGGAGCATACAGATAGTTTGAAGTTTATTTATTCGGTGCACAGACTAACGTTTCGACGCGACTGCATCTTCATCATAGTTTTAGCCTGTGTTTATGTGTGTATGCTCTGATACACGTGTGCATATCATGCACTAAACAGAAAACACAGTCTTTATGCCTGTATTCATCCCCCCTGCCAATGTTACAGCTGACACAGGAAAGCTGAGCTGCAGCTGTCATCCATGTTGGCCAGACATGCAGCCGCAAGCTGTTTTGGTTAAAACTGAGCCAGATTCTGGCGTGTCCAGCCCCATATCCCCCTCACATGTCTCAGACACTGACATTAGACATGACCTGACCAAGACTGAACGCTCTACACTATACACATTATACACCAGACACTAATGCACAAATGCAGACACATTTGCACGCATTGTGCATGTACACATTTGCACATGCAGAAGAACACGTGCATTGACACACGCGCACACATACAAACACACAAGACCATCCAGCAGCCACAGATAAACATGACCTGAGCAAATACCACCATGCATGGGATCACAAGGTGGACACTCGTCCCTCTGCGGCACATGTGAGCAAAGTAAAGAGCAGTACCACCGGTTGACAGGTTGGCATAAAGGGTGCAAGTCTGAAAGTCTTAAAGCTTGAGATGAACCATTATGTTGTTGCCACAACTGCAGAACAATTTCAGATTCACATTACCAGTTCACAGCAGCCTCTGTAACACTTGTGCATCTCTTGTGTGACAGTCTAACTCGGGGTGACTAAGTTATGAAATCGCTTGTTTATTCGAAAAGGTCTGGTGTAATTGGTAAAATATTTGTATGACCTTCAGTATTGTGACTTTCACCTCACAGAGGTAGGTGTACTCAGTGCTACACAGACCTATTAGTTGTGAGTTTAGAGTCAGGTCAAGCAAATGTAAATAACTTAGACAAACATGAAAGATTAAACATGTTGTTTTTTTGTTTTCAATAATTAGTTTCTGCCAAGCTAATCAATCAAAAATATGTTCTAACCATGCACATAATTCCCATGATGCTTTTCTGATTTCTGTGCCAACTCTTGGTATTAGTTGGTAAAAGCTGCTATGCCAACTCTGTACACCTCACCTTCAAACCCATAATAACAGAAAAGCACATATTTCAGTTTTAATATTTCAGTTTTATATATATTATATTATATATATATATTATATAACGTTAAATCCAGCTATTACGTTCAACAAAGCAATGTGACATCTGTGGAGAATCTCACTAAATGAACACCTACAAAAGTAAACTGACCTAAACTAAAACTATTAATCTATACACAACCACACATTCATAACTTGTCATATATCACCAAATTCTTGGCCCCAGTGTTCTTAAAGGGTCTGCTACATGTTTCTCATGTGGACATTTTAGTGTGTGCATGCGTGGCAGGATGTTACAAAAACAAAAACCCTGGTGGAAATTTGGAGCAATGCCCTCATAAAAGGCAGTGGTCAAACGTTCGTCTGGGGAGAGAGAGAGAGAGGGAGCCTTGGGAGACGTTTCAATGGGGGCAGTTCCCACCCAAGGACAGCATGGCGTCCTCACAGGAAATCTCCGGATCTCACTCAGGATTGCCTGGGAGGTGGCGACCGAGGCTGCAGGCCTGTTTGTGTGTAACCAGAGGTGAAATGAAACACTCCTCATCTCTCAGGACCGCAGGCTTCCATTTGCCTCGGTGCCACGGCGGATGCAGTATGCGGGCCAAGGGGCGACAAAAGTAGATCAGTCACTAAAGGGGCCTCATAGGATAAATGAGCAGGTGTCAAGGCTGAGCACATAAACTGATATGCTCCGGCTTGCACCACTAGGAGGCAGTAGCGTGTTTTACCTCGCTCATCTGCTGGCCTGCTAGCGAACTGGGCTTCTCACCAGAAAATGGGAATTGGAAAATTGGTTCGAGGCAAACGTTTTCCACTGCACGTTCACAGGCACATTTCTCTGCACGTTTCTGTGTGTGGTGTGTGTGTGTGTGTGTGTGTGTGTGTGTGTGTGTGTGTGTGAGCGCGGACGTGTGTCTGTCAGCCTGTGTGTCTCCCCTGCTGATGACTCAGGAATTTGTGTGCTTTTTGACAAGTAACAGAGACAGAGGAAATGTGAAAAGTTGTGGTCTGTGTGCCTGTGTGCTTGTTATCTATCCCAAGTATGAATGCCTCTGTAAATGGTAAAATACACAGTTTAGTTATCGTTTTTGAGGAGATTTACTTCTTAATATCCTGTTAGTTACTATTAGTTAGTTGTTTAAAATTGAAATACATAAAAAAAAGTCTGTGAAGTACAATACACAAAATCCGTGAGGCAATCAGGCATGACCATAGTGGGAAGTTCTTATTAATAAACACATTACCCATAAAAATCTGTTGTGTTTGAACCATTTCCCTCCTACAGTTAGTGTACCATCCCTCCTAAAAGAACTTTTTCCATGTTGATTTTGTGCTGACATCCCACCTAGAGCAGAACAGAGGGGAAACACTGACTGACACTACACTTCAACACCATGTATGAAGCCCAGCATCCGTCCTGTAGAGCTAAACTCCCTGTGATCTCTCAATTAGCACAGCGCTCCTTAATGCGGAACCCATCCTGAGTGACTTTTCTGCTCAATCACAAGACAGTCATGAGCTCCGGTCACTAACCCTAAACCACTGTGGCGATGCAGTCATCTAAAATATCACCCCCATGTCTGCTGCTCACGAACATCTCAGTCAAAAGTGAGGAACCTCTCATTAAAGGTTGGCAGGTGATGCTGGGTGTGCCTGGGTCCTGTGCCTCCTGTCCTGAGGCTGACTATTATAATGTTAAGTCTCTCATGACTATGTCCACTCAGTAAAAATTTGATCTTGTGCTGGGATACGGATCATATAATGTCTAATATAAAAGTTATTTCAATGAACAGTTTTTCCTGTTCTAAAATCTTCTTCAGTTTATTAAAATATATTCCAATATGTAGCCTAAATCTGAGAAACAATAGTGGGACAATCAATGAAGGTAAAGCCCAATTATCTCAATCTTCTTCTGATATAATATCAGATATGAGATGGGAGAATGTCGATGCTTCACTGTATAATGTGGTGTTATATTCATTAACTTGACCTTCTCTCCCCAGCAACCCCCCGGAAAGCCTCACCTTCCCTCCTATTTCTTACCCTACCTTTTTTACCCTACCCTCCAATCTCCCCCCCCCAATCCCATTCAATCTTGTCCGCTCCAGCTCCAATTTACCCCTTTGCGCTACTTTGCCTTTTATGTTCTTGTCTGTGTTTGTGTCTTGTATGTTTGTTTTTTAAATGCTGCCATTTTGGCCAGGTCTTGCTCGAAAAAGAGATCATTGATCTCAAGTGACTACCTGGTAAAATAAAGGTTAAATAAATAAATAAAAAAAGACCCAAATGGACAAGAGGCTCGCTGCGTGACAGGCTCCAGCACCTGTTTTTTTTTCTCCCTCTTTTTCTTCTTTCCATTCCCTCGTACATGAGCAAGTCCGGGGGCTTCACTGGGATTTACAGATGTTCTGTGTTCGGAATCTGGGTGAAAGGTCGGCATGCCGGCTAGGATGGGAGCGGCCATTTTGGGAAATTGAATAAGCAGCTGTGTGGAGGTGTGGATCCAGCGGCGATCAGTTACAGACCGACTGACTGCTGGGCAGGTTGGCTGGGAGGAGAGAGAGAGAGAGAGAGAGGAGATAGATCCCAGCAAACTTCCTCCACTATCCTTGAAGTTATACAGTTACACCTCCTATTCATTCAAACCAATTGTTTAGTCTCTCCCTAAGGAAAGACTTAAATATTTTTATTAAATAGTACAGCTTGTTTTATTCCATAATTCCTCTTTCCTGCCAAGATGAAATCACAAGGATTACAGAAATGTTTAATGACAATATCTTGTTGAATTCTTGAAGCGCTGTGTAATTCTGTTTTTGAGTCATGATGGAAACAAACATGACTCATCCCTTTATTTGACCTCAGTGAACTATAATTACAATCTCAAAGCAAAACCTGGGTGTTTCCTATACAGTAAGCACGTCACATAAAGCGATCTATTCTCATTACACATGACTACACCTCATGACGACTACTACCTGCTCCGTGTCACATAGTTATCACTTCAAAACAAGGATCAATCAAAGTCTTGCAAATATACATCAGCTACAGGGAATGTCTATATGTCTGCGTAAGCTTCATCAAGTTGCCATTACTATACATCCAGCTCCTCCTGACTGACACACATCTGTTATTTAACTGAAACACTGCGACGGCTTGGATTTCACTTATTTCCAACGACATAAATGTCAGAGGAAACAACAAATGCTCCTTTACTGTTAAAATGAATTAACTGTACATCTGTCATGATGCAGACGTCAGCAGATTTCTTTGACACCTCTCATATCATTATCAAGCTCTGTAATGTCCCAGAAGAATGCAACAAAGCACATATGCTGTTTCCATGTAAAGTCATGTACCAGTGGGTATTCAGGTTAAATTTTTGTTTGAGTTAACATCTGTATAATCAGCATTACTGGGGGGAGGAATTCCAGCAGTTGTGTGGTTAGGACATCACGTTCCTGCTTGTACCTGCTACAAACGGATACTTCTCAACCCTTCAGGCTTTTCTTCATTCACGAAAAGTGCTTCAGCAATAAAAACATCTGAAGGGGTTTCATTCCAAAACGCCATACGTATATCCATTTTGGAAAAAATGTGGCTACCTGAAACTCATCAGGCATTATTTGAAAAACCTGAATGATTCTGTCCTCAAAAAATGAAGTATTTTATAAGCAAATGTCTTACGATGGCTTCTAACTTCAATACAAACCCATAATGTGCTTAACTTCCGTCAATATGGGAAAGTGGGTGTCATTTTTTTAAATGGTGGATATCATTTTGGAACAAAACTCTTCATCTGTTTCCATTCAGTGATAATCCTGCAGTTACTAAGCAATTGAAACAATATGAATCATCAACACACTTGATAATAAATCCTGTCAGCTCAAACAAATAAAAGCAAATTTGGCCTCAATGCTCTTATTTAGAGGAAAGACCAGCTTCGACTGAATGAGAAAAACCTATTTTTAGCCGCAGCACAGGCCGTCTTTGGCCGTCTTTGTGGAAACCCCTCTCTGCCAAGGCTTGGGCCGAAATAATGCATGTTTGTTACATTCCAGACACATAAGCGAGGGCTCTGTAATGCCGCTGCACTGAGTTTCCCCTCTCTGCACTGTAGGCAGTCTCCCAGTTACCTTTCACCTACTTAGCCTCCGCCGCAGACAGGAGAGGGTTAACCAGCTCCTTCTTGTTCCTTTGTGGTCTGGCCCTGGATCACGTATCGCCTGTGAGCTCCCCAGCAGAGGGTGTTAAGAATCTGGGCCTTGGGAATTGCCATGGGCCTATAACATGGGCATTCTCTGTGCTGTGAACTTTCCCCTAATTCTCACAGTCCTCCAGCCTCCCAGCAGCAGATCTTTGCTGAGGAGCAACTCAGGCCAAATCATACGCATGTTCCCCTCCTGACGTGTGCTGCGGTGCCAATGACTTCATTCAAGCACAGCATTCCTCCCTTTATCCCAGCAGGATGATTAGGAAACCCTGATTCCACGATAGCCTTTGCTCTGCGTTATGAGGAATCTTCTCTAATTAATGATGTTATCTATCTAGATCAGTCAAGTGACATGATATCTGTCTGCTGTGTTAAGTGGAGAACAATGTAACTATTCTATGTTAAGGTTATTAATTAAGAATAAGAGAAATTAGTGATTAAAATTATTAACTTCTCATGAAAGGAAGTCAGAGTAATTGTTTTTACGGCTTCATCATCATCATTCAAGTCACTCAGTCTGAGTAAAAGTTGATTTGAGTTTCCTTTGGTTGTGCAGATGAATACATGTGTTATTTTGTGAGAAAAACTATACTCTAATGGACATCTTCCTTGATAAAACACATATGAATCACAACAAAGTATTTTTCAAATCTTTCACTGTCTTTATCATACCTCTCTATATCAAACTATTCGTGTATGAAACTGTCTCACATTCAAGACTTTATTGTCCCAAGGCATTCAATAAAATACATAATCAAAATCAAACAGATAAAATGCAGACATACATGACATACAACAGCAAGATCAATAGATTGAATGACCAGAAGAGTGGAGGTTATCTATCTGTTTCATTAAAGCAAGTTGGAATAAAAAGAGAACTTCACTCTCTTTGGTCTATAGCTGACCTGAAGGGAAAAGCTCAAATTCTATAGTCTATAAATTCTATGATGATCTGAGCTTTTAGTAGGACCTGTCTTACATCAGTCAGGGTGGTGAGCTTGAATCAGGCTTATGATAACATTATCAATATAACATTATCAACAGCCAATTTCAGGATGTCCCTGCCCTGATGAACGAATTCACTAACATATTCAGAACTATTATAGTGATTACCGTCAGTGACGATGGAGAGTGTTCATTCAACAATACTTCACAATCTTTTATACAATAATGTGTAATGAAGGCTTTATATTCATCTCACATCTGGGCACATCAACTGTAAAAGTAGAGCCACTTGCTGGAGATAATTTTCAGTCTCTCTCTTGTCTTCAACTGTTCAGTGATGGAAGCCAACCTTTCAGTTACATCATGTCCCTCCTCCTACGCCTCTGACATAAAGAGTTAACAGAGAGGTGGAGGAGGGACAGAAACCTGAGAGTAACTCACTCAGTACACTCCTCCCTCTCCTCAGCTAGCCAATAGCGAGCAGCTTGCCGGTTAGAGTTGAGGGCTGTGAAACTATATAACAGTAGTGCTGTGCCCATTCAGCCAGGAGCTTGAGCTCTCAAAACCAACTCAAGGAGACAGGACAGGTTGCTGCACACTTAAGCAACAATAAAACACAGGATTTTAAGCAAGCCTTCAACTATCCAGCTAAACAGCAGCAATGAAGACAACACTGGCGACTCTGACACTTTGCCTGGTGGCGCTCATGGCCACAGGCTTCCCCTTTGAGAGGAAAGGAGGCTCATCGTCCGGCGGCACCAGCAAGGAGAAGCGTGTGCAGTATGCGGCGTGGGACGACGTGAATGTGATCGCCCACGGCCTGCTGCAGCTGGGCCAGGGGCTGAAGGAGCACGTGGACAAAACCAAAGTCCAGATGAGGGACATTTCCACCAAACTGAAGGTCTTCAACGGCACGGTGACGGAGCTGGGGAAGGAGAGCCAGAGGCTGCGGGCCGAGGGGGAGGCCCTGAAGGCTCGGGCCCTGGGACTGGAGGACAGAGAGGGGCGGCTGCTGAACGTCACGGCCGAGCTGAGGGAGAAGACGGAGGAGATGCAGCAGGAGAGGAAGACGGTGAGCGAGAGGATGAGCCGGCTAGAGGAGAGGGTGGACAGCATGCTGCAGGGAGACGGGGTGCTGCCTGACACCAACGCCAGCAACTCCAGTGATGCCCGCATCATCCAGGTGAGAATGGAGAAAGAGTTTCTCTCTGTGTGATAGTGAAGTTGATATTTTGTTAGAGAAGGCAGCATGTTAAGTTAAGGAGAGTGAAGCTAATGAGTTGGTTAGAGAGGACAGGGAGATTGTAAGAGGATTATCTCTTGTCTTTGTCTATAGAAGGTTTCCACTGTATGCAACACAGTATTCCTGCACTCATTAGATAAAGATATTAACATACAGTACACACTTTTTGCAGGAAGCAGACTGTTAACTTACTGTGTTAACATGGGCAACACCACATAACAATGTCTTCAATGATTTAAAGTGATGTTCTGCAAGTACAAAATGTATTTTTACATTGCAGTAGATGGTTAAAGTGATTCTCCAATAGTGAGTGAAGGCATCTGGAAGTGAAGAGCAACAGAACAACTAGAGGCAAAGCAAGAAGCTCCTTTTGATAGACAAGGACAGTTGGCTTGCATGTTGGGTTTTTTCTATGGGCTCAAAGGGACTGAATAGAAAGGCACAGAGGGCAAACAGTGGGTGGCTGGGTGGCTGGGTGGGTGGGGGGTTGCCGGTTAACTAGCCTGCACTGCACTGAGGAAGAGCGTGCAGTAGGCTACGTGCAGGGAAACACTAAACGTTGCCGGACAAAGGGATCTGCACGCACCAGTTGCAAGAATGTGTGAATAATTTTTTACAGCAGTGATATTTCACAACCTGGAGAGCACATGGGCGTGTGACACAGTTCATTAGGGTTAGAGATTTTCTTAGCTTTGCTGCTCTGCATCTGCAAGCCAGTGTTTATGTGAATTTGAAAGCTTTTGTAGTGGGATGGAAAATCCCGCGCTGTGAGTGAGTTATGTAACCAAAGCACAGCCGGCCGGGAAGGACAAATGATTGCTATTCAGGGGTGGAAATGTATTCAGACGTTTGGGGCCCGCGTCATGTCCTACTGTTCAATGAAACGCAACGAAACACTATAGTGTACACTATAATCCAAAGCAAACACACTATTTGGCCTATTCTTTGTGTAAATATTGGTGAATCTTAAGTGATGCGTTCTAAAAATGCGCCACGGGCATGTTTTACGCACAGGCTCGGCATGAAATAAAGTTATGATGAAAAATGCTAAAGAAGGGTGTACCTTTGTGTTTTGTTTTAGCTGATGCTGGAGGCTCAGAACAGACGTATTGATGACCTGGTGGAGCGGATCCGTCTCCAGCAGGAGAAACTGGACAAGCAGAATGTGCGCATCAGAACCCTGCAGAGCCAGGTAATGATGCATTACAGTCATGCATACAATTTGCAGACAGACATGCTGCTCTGTGAGCTTTCTGATGTCCTGCAGGGTCTTGTTTTGTTTTATTTTATTTTGCGCAATTTAATCAGTGATTCGCAACTTTTTTCAGATTCAGCAAACAAAACTGAGGCCAACCCTGAAGAGCAGCAAGGCCGACGGTTCAGTGCAAACTGGCAGCTCGGAGCAACGCGACTCCCCCGTCGGTAAGTAAAGCCAAGATGCGTCCAAAATCCCCCCTGATTGCACTGACTTAAGTCGCCTAGATCAAATCTGACGCCAAATGTGGCATGCCATCTGTTTAGTAAGGCCATAAAGAAGCTTAAATCAATAGCAATTAAAATCAAGGAACCTGCTCAGTGTGGAAACACGTTTCTCAGCTCAGTCTTGCGCCAGAACTGGTCGAGACTATTTAGCAGTTATTAACAGGATTATTCAATTTACCCACCTCTTTATCTGCAGAATGGTTTACCCACCTTTTTTAGGCTGACAGAAATCTTAATGACACCAATTCATAGTATGCATGATAGGAGGTGAAGTGAGTAAAGTAAGTTAGGCCTATATGAAGATATACGGACTTTAAAAAAAAAAAAAAGCATAAATCACGGCTTTTCTAAACATATATATAGAGATTTATTTGGATTTTGGTGGTTTGTCTTATGATCAACAAAGAGGAGCTTGAGAGGCACAGAGAAGGCCTCTAAACAAACACAGGACTTGAGAGACGAGACAGGGGAATCAACATTGTCAAAACACAAATAAGGCTCAGTTGAGTCCTCCCACGCATTCTGTGGTGTACAGTAATTGCAGCAGGCAGTAAATGATGCCCTCAGCCCATAGCCCCGCCAGGCAGCTGCTGCTCCCATCTGAACTGAGCCATGACTGGCCCAGTAGTCATAATGCCTGCTTTCATCCGGGTGTATTGGACTGGAGGCAGGCCAACTAGGGGAGAGTTGAGACGCAGAGGTTTCTGGCTCACCACATCTCAGTCTCACTCCAGGACTCCTGTAGTCTTCAAAGAGGAAGAGAGCTTGATGTGTGTGTGTGTGTGTGTGTGTGTGTGTGTGTGAGGGGTGTGTCTTGAGTTAAAAGGCTCTGAATGAATGAATTTATACATAGTAAATAAACAGAGCACAATTCTATTTACTCTTTTTTTAAAGGGCTGGTTAAGTGAGCAGTTGTGGCTATAGGTAGAAGGAATCGATTCTAGCTCATCCCTCTGTTTCTGATGGCCGTAGAAGACAAGTAGGTGAGAGGTGAACACAGCAGAGGAACAGTTGAGTTCAGTCAGCCAGTACAAATCACAATAAGACCTCTGATGGCAGCGTTCTGACATCAGCAGGATTTGAGGAATGCCGTAAAAGAAACAAGTTTCCCTGGCCAGGCTCCAACTGGGGGAAAGTTCAGCAGTCTCCGATGGTGTTAAGTCAGGGTCACATAGAGCCCCAGCACAAAAGGATTACTCACTGATCATTTCTATGGTGGAGAGAGAGGAGGGAACCAGGAGAGGTGTGTGTATGTGTGTGTGTGTGTGTGTGTGTGTGTGTGTGTGTGAGAGAGGGGAGGGGGGCTTTGCACAAATCTAGCATACAATGTTCCTCAGATTACGGTGCCTGGGCCTGTGCCAACAACAAAAAAACAAACCTGAAGGAAAACGAGGAGGAAATGGAGAAAAGGCGGTCTAATTTTACCAGTGAACTTTGTACAGATATCCTTTTTGCTGTTTCTGAAGACACGGGCCTCCTCCCCGTTTTCAGACCTCCCACCTTTTTCCCATAAAACAAACACTTGTACATCCCCGAAGAATGCGCAACCTTTCCCCCAGATCTGTCAGGGAGTCAGACATCCCCCCCCCCTCCCCTCCTCCTCCTCCTCCTCCTCCCCCTCCCCCTTCTTCAGTCATCCTCTCCTCTCCTCCCCCCATCCCTCCTCCATGCAGACCCCCACCTCCGTCTCCCTCCTCTCTCCCATTGTAATGAATAAGAAGTGTGCCAAAGTTCAGGAGAACCCCTGACCTCGAGGCAAACCACAGCCACAACTAGCCATCAGAGTTCATGCCTCTAGAGAAAGGGTCATTCAGCACAATGAGGTATTGTGGCTCTGCGATCAGCTGGCATGTTTCCACTGGAAAACAACCACCAGGCCACAGAGCAGTCAATCAAATTTTAATGATTAACAAGACAGATCAGCCCCTATTTAATTAAGAAGATGACAAATCACAATGTTTTTTTGTCATGAGTAAAGAAATTAAATAGCATCGCATGGTGATTTCATAAACAGGGCTTTTGTGTTGCTGTCTTCCATGACAAAAAGGATTATTGGAGGGGATCTATTAGTCATCAGGCACATGGCAGCTCCAATTGGCCCCAGAGGGTCCTTCTTTATTTTGCTGCCTTCTCCAGTGTCCCTTACACCACCCGCCTGTATTGCCCCCTCCACTCTCCGATCACTCCCTGTGCATGCAGCAGCCATGCATTCCTACGTCACCGACTGGCTGCTGCACACATGAGGGAGGTGTGACCAGCCGGAGAGAGGGGGATCTGAGGGAGGGGGAGAGGGGGGTTGAGGAATGTAAGGCTAGTCGCGTGTAATCAATAGCCCAGGAAGGCGAGCGGCCGTAAAGAGGGAAGTCTGCTTGGGAACTGGGAGAAAGGTCATGTTTATTACGAAGAGAGGAGTTCTCACTCGCTCCCTCTCTCTTTCCCTTTGTCTCTCCTTTGTTCAGGCTAGGTCAGAGACCCTCGCAGGCATTTTATCTCCACACTTACTGATAAGCTCACTTGGAACGATAGTCCAAGTTTCACAGTGCAGAGAAACAAAGCCAAAGCCTGCAGCAGATAGGATACCAAACTGTGAATGACCTACTTATGACAGTTGGGAAGAGTAAACAATTCAGATTCATAGTCCCTTTAAAATATTACACATTTCAGAATAATTCCTAAAATTGCCTCAAAACAGTAATAGTTTATTCAATAGCCACAGGTGCTGAATACCACCAGTTCAGTTCGATTTCATCACACTGAAGTGTGACTTCCCTCAGTTAAAAACAAGTGCAGTTGGCACTTGGCAGAGAGGAAGTGGACTTTTACCCTCAATGTTACAAACAAACGGCACGTTGGCTGTCCCTCACAATGGCAGTGCAAAGTTCAAGGGAATAAAGACAAAGAAACAAAACATCTTTTGTTATCTAAGACAAACCATAACTGTTAAATAAATTGGATGGCAGCCACTGCAGGGGAAAGGTGAACACACTATTTGGGTTGCAGGGCCTTGAATTGTATTCGTTCACTGTAATAACACTGTGTGAAGGAACCTTCTGTGTTAACAATGTTGTGTTTTTCTCTCCTTTGTTCTCCTTGCAGAGATGGCATCAGACTGCCATGAGCTGTTCTTGAGAGGAGAGACGACCAGCGGAGTCTACACCATCCAGCCGTTAAACGCTCAGCCCTTTGAAGTCTTCTGCGAAATGACAGCTGGTAGGTGGAGCAAAACGTCCACAGGCCAGCCTCATATTGTCCTTTGTGTTCTATTCAGTCTAGTTTGACCAACAATTGCTAACGACTCAGACAATCAGTCACCAATTTCATACAGAAGAATAGCTCGAAGTCTCCAAGCTGTACAAGAAGCTCCCCTAGATCCTTTGGCTTATATACACACCCTTATGTAGCAGGAGTGATACGGAAATGATACAGACTAATGTTGTTGCTCTCTTTCTCTCCAGACGGTGGCTGGACAGTGATCCAAAGGCGCCAGGATGGCTCAGTGGACTTTGACCAGCTATGGCAGGCCTACCAGAAGGGCTTTGGCAGCCTGAATGGTAAATACATGCTCCTTGGATCTTTCTCGATCTCACTCACTAGAGAGGGATTAGTTCCCACAGCATCACTGTCGCTCACAACCACTGCATCAAAGAGCAGGAACTGGCTTCCCAAAGCATCTTATCACTGATTAGCTCAGATCCCCATAAGTCCTCTGAGGCAAAGAGAAGTCAGTCAGTTTCTCAGCAGCTTTTTCACCCTTTCTCCTCTCCTCCCTCTCTTGTTCTCCAGGAGAGTTCTGGTTGGGTCTGGAAAAGATGCACTCCATGTCTAAAGACGGCGGCTACCTCCTCAAGATGCAGTTCACTGATTGGAACAACGACATCGCCTCCATCCGCCTCCCCTTCCGTCTGGGCGGAGAGGAGACCAAGTACTCCCTCCACATTCAGGAGACCGGCACCTTCAGCCCCCTGGAGGTTTCGCTGGCGACTGACGCCACCTCTGGCCTGCCCTTCTCCACCCGCGACCAAGACAACGACCAGAAGAACGACACCAACTGCGCCAAACACCTCTCTGGTAAGTTCTAATAATTTTTGACAGAGGCATTTGCCATTCAACCGAGTGAAAACACAGATTTGGTCACTTCCTAATTAGAGATAGACGCCAAGCCGTGACTAATTCATGATAATAATGCAGCATCTAATCTGATCTCCCTCCTCCCAGGTGGCTGGTGGTTCAGTAACTGCGGCCGTTCCAACCTGAATGGACGATTCTTCCAGAGCCCCCCTCCCAAGCAGCGGCACCAGAGGAAGCAGGGCATCTTCTGGAAGACCTGGAGGGGCCGCTACTACCCTCTGAAGTCCACCGCCATCATGATCGCCCCCGCCGAGATTGAGAACAAGTCATAAAGGATAAAGAAGAGAGAGAGAGATAGAAAGAAAAAAAGCAAAGAAAGAGAGGGAGAAATACGTTAGATCCTGGACTTTTTCTCTTCTTGGTGTTGGGGCGATTAGAAAGGGGGTTCAAGTTTCCCTTCCCTCTCAGTCTGGTTGTCTCCCAGTGAGAAAGACTTCACAACAGAGCTGAGGCCTTCAGAAAAAGAAGCCAAAAGAACTCGTGAGAACTAAATGGGTTCCATGTTTCCACCGCTCTACTTCCTGAAAGCCAAGCAGATGTTTCTGTACAGCTGTAGCCAGAGATGGAAAAAGAGACAAAACGTATATACAGACATGGGTACTGAAAGTATAGCAGTGGAAAATTATTTATACGTTGCACCGGCGCAGTAAACCAGGCTGTTGATTCCCTCTGTTGGCGTGAAAGCTGGGGCCTCCAGGTCGAAGCTCGAGTCGGAGCGAGTCCCGGCCTGCGCGCGGTGTTGCAAGCCACAAAGCATTTTGGACAAGTTAAGACTCATTGCCAGACATGGAGAGTCTTACTGTGAGCTGTTGTTGAGGTTGAATGTGATTTTCCTAGCAAGTAAACAGCACTGTCAGCTCAAAAACAGCTTACAAACTGAACTGCCCTTGTTTGTACAGGATGCAAGTAGGAGTGAAAGGCAGGCAAATTAAGCAAGCCTGTTAAACCCAATGGTGCGGACCAAATGGTGACTTAATCTAAACAAAGAGTCATTTCCCACATGAACAGAATGGCATTAGTATCCAAAAGCATTATGTAAAGATACAAATCACTGTAAACTAGGATTACAGTGCCTCTTAAGAAACTCTGTGATGTTGGAAAGTGGTTCTTTGTCAGAATTACATTTTCCCTCCATGGGGCACTGAGAACCATTCCAGCCTTTGTACAATATATTTTTTTGCCTGCATTTTTTAAACAAAGTAAGCATATACTTCACTGACTTTAATCTTCCTGCGGAGATTTGGAGAATTTTAAGTCATATTGACTGCCTTTAAGATACGAGAGACATCTTTTTGTACATAATGTATGAAGGAATGTCATGTCTTTTCAGAACTTTGAACTGTAACTGTCTGTCGTGATATCGCCAGTGTTCTTGTGACTTGAGAGTTTGTTGTTGTAGATGTTGTTCCGTTTCTTTATTTAAATGCCGTAAAGAATCAATATATATATTTCTGGTGCTGCCTGTTTGTAATTTATATTGTCTGTTTCATGTTTTCCAGATGTAAAAATGTTTTTTATGAGAAAATAACAGATTTTTGGCCGTAACAGGCCAATAAAATTGATTTAAACTAACACTGCCTCTTGTCTGTGGATTATCTTGCACTTCTCTGAGAAAGTATCCAAAAGTTTGCAACAGCTGTAACTCAAAATAGAACTCCAACATGAAAAACTGTGATATGTAGATCATGATGACAGACAAGATATGTAAGTACTGACCTGAAATCACTGGTTTGATCACATGACAGGAGGAATTACCTGTTAGTGACAGGTAATTCTGATGGTAAAGAAATAATTCAACATGCATAGAAATTTCCCTGGCACTCATGCCTTTGCATGCCAGATTGATGAAAAGACTCCATGTTTGAATCTGCGTCCCACATTGCAGGCATAGCAGGCTGGGGGTTAAGCAGATCTAGGCATGCAGCATCTCAGCTGGCAGGTGACAGAGGAATGTCCTGACCGTGCTTACGCTTGCCAGAGTGCACAGCACCCAATAGATAACCAACATCTCAAGAAGATGGATAGAAAATGTTAGAAGATGGATAGAAAATTCCTTCCTTGTTCTTGTTTCTGAAAGTGATGAACATGTCACAGAATCATCTACTCTACTCTGATAGGCTACGACAGAACATTTGTTAGAATCTTGTCTTGGTTTTCCACAAAAATAGTGCTGCTGAACATTGATTTACATGTAACATGTACATGTAAGGTGAAAACAAAGGAAAACTCAGTTCTCCGTCTGCAGTCATACATGAAAATAAGTGAATCAAACATGGTGTTTGCCTTCAGGTTCAATTTGCATTTTAGCATATTTTATGCCTCAAGAAATATTGAGGTCAAGGAAACATTTTAGAGTGAGATCAAGAAAGAATAACCAGTCATAGTGTTATTATCCATTCATTTAGACATTATCTCTAATAAAATAACAAAAGAAAAAGCCATTCAATCTCGCTTTCCCAGACTTTTACTGATCTAAATTGTACAAGATGTATGTTTGGAAGAGGCACACACCATGTGACCCTGTTAATGCTGGTGGGACGGGGCGGATGGATTTAATCGGGGGTGACTTGATGGGGCTCTAAGGAAAAAGTAGGTTTTGAGAAATACTGTCTTAGATCATTTTATATCAACACTTGGTTTTGCCAGGAATGAGAAAATGTTGGAGTTGTCCCATTTGTGACTAAATGTTCCAAATGTTTGCATGGCCATTACCATAAAACCAAATGATGTGTTCTCAGTCCAAAGAACCATTTGAATATTACATGAAAAACAAAAAAACAGGAATTATCAGCTGAGTTCAGTCAAGGCTGACTAGAGTTGTTAATCACATATTTATAGTTTCTTTGAGGGTTTTCTTGAGCGTGACTGACACAGGAAACGGACATGATTGAGTTTACAGTTTTGGGGCATTTTCAAATGGTTGCAAAGATCCAAGTGAGTTCAGTGAAATCCATTCCATGTCAAACAAGTTTATGTTTATTCTCATATGAAATCTCATATATAGGTCGCTTTGGATAAAAGCGTCTGCCAAATGGGAAATTATAAACTATAAATTGTTGATTCTCACTCACTTCAAGATAGAAATTTGAAACTAACATGTTCAGTAATGATAGAACATTAATTTCCAATGCTGTAGAACTTTACTATGGCTTAAGATTTTCAGATGTTGAAAATGCTCCACCACCTGAATTAAACTGAACCCATCCCTGATGCCAACTAAACAAAAATAGTTTGAATGAAAGATTCTTTTCAGAAACCGACTGCTGGCCTAAAATGTAAAGTCACTGCAGCATTTCGAGGAGGCACATGGCAGATCTCTTGCATCCTAACCTTAAGGAACTTAGCAGCTTAGTTATATTAACTGGAAGTAAACTTCAGTAGCTTCTCGGTGTCAGCTTTGATTTTTCAGTGCAACACTGTCTGCTTGCTTGCCAGGCTTACTGTTAATGGCTTACTCAGTGTCACCTCGAAAAGCTAGAGGGACAGAAAGGGAACATCCTTGATCCTCCCAGCACAGGGAATTGGTCCAGGATCGACCTCTCTAATAGCTCATCAGATGGGCTGTGTTCTCCTCTGACGTCTCCCTACAGTGTTGTGATACAGCCTGTGAAAGTCTCTGCTTGTATTCACACAGTCACAGAATAAGAGTGTTGATATAAGACTACTTTCACCTTTCCAAGGGGTGATATCAAGGGTGGATGAAGGGGAAGGGCTTCCACTCATTAACTATAGATTTTACAGAACTAAAAAGCTGTTTTGCTTCATACACTACCAGTCAAAGGTTTGGACACACCTGATTAAATGTTCTATGTTTTTCATTATCTTAAAGCCATTTTAGATCTAAAGGCTTAGGTTTAAATTTGTTTCTTAGACAAATATAAATAGTGAAGTTGATGCCTATGTATGAATTTCTTTCCAAAGCCTTTGCCTTTCCATCAAGGCAAAGGGTGGCTACTTTAAAGAATCTAAAATATAAGATAGTGACGACTAGTGATGACTTGTTTAACACTTTTTTGGTCACTGCATAATTCCATTTGTGTTATTTCATAGTTTTGATGTCTTTACTATTATTCTAAATTGTGGAAAATAGTGAAAATAAAGACAAATGTGTCCAAACTTTGACTGGTAACGTATTTCCCTAAAATATATAAATATATAAAACATAAAGTAAAACAGTTGGTTTGCTCACCAAACCCCATGTTCAACTGGTACAAAAATACCCAATGAATATCATGGACAATCATGGCCATCAGTAGTTCTAGATGAACGCTGCTTTATTTTTAGTTTTGTTTTTTGAATACAACCATTGGCTGACTAAACACCTATCCTGTATCTTCCACATTCTCCAAGGTCTTTTTAACTCTTATAATGCCAAGTCCTTATATCTGTTAAGTAACCAAAGCACTGCAACATGGCTGATACCGGGGAGGAGCAGGCATTTCTGCTGTGGTGGTGATGCTGAAAAAGGGCAGCAGAATATCTGTTGCGTTACAAGATCAAGGTTAGGCATCAATCACCTATAGAATAGTACCCATATAAATGTAAGGGGGCGGGGGGTTATCAATCAAACGTTACCATGGCAACTGTACTGTCCCCAAAGGGAAAGGGGCTGAAGGACTGACAATTAAGCATCCTCTGCTACACTTGTGCAAGGCTTTGGAGAGCTTAAAAGCCCTGGCTGTGTGGCAGTGGAGGGTCGGGCTGCTGCAGCTCTGATGTTAAGAATAGGACACGGGGGGGGATGCATTACCTCTTCCCTCTCTGTTTGTTTATATCTCTCTACCTCGCAGCATGAAGAGCCAGGAGGGTCAGAGTGGAATATTAATGTGGAAAAATGAATAATTTTGAGACAAGTGTATCTATGGCCAGTGAAGTAGGCTATGCTTTTATCTGGCAATAGGCTACATGTGCAAAACCTGAAACAGAATATATGCTGCACCTGTGAACAAACTGTACATCTAACACATCTACTGCTTAAATGATACGACTGCAGTAAAAGGAATATGTGATTTCATCATACATTTATTCATTATCATGTACAAATTGTATTCCGGTGGTACAAAGCTGTTGTAAGACTCCAGTGCTCACCCTCCTGTTGTCTTTATTGCAGTAAAAAAAGGAAATACCAGCATGATCAAAGAGTCAAGAGGTACTTTGGCAAATATCATAAAGTATGTTTTAAGAAGGCAAGCAGACACCTTGAGCAATGTAATGTGAGGGGAGAAAACGGCGCAAAAATATCAATGAGCGGCTTCAATCGACACTCATTATAAAAGAATAAAAATTCATAAAAATATTTATTTATTTTAAACAATACACACTTAAAATTAGTTGATAGAGGAAGAGCCTGGGTTTTCTTCCTTTCTTCATCATTACACAAACTGCAAGGTATATACTCACAGTATGTATGGATATTGCAGTTCTGTGTGTCTGTGTGAGCGTAGGGTGTTTTTGTATGAAATAAACTGCATGTATTGTGCATGTATGTATACTGGTATATCAACTCATGTCTGCAAATATGTGTATAGATTTCCATTTCATATCCAAGAACTGTGACCCCATTCCTACCACTGACTCAAGTGAATAAAACAGGTGGGGGGGGGGGGGGGGACAACACAAAGACGTTTGGCAAAAACCGTCATGGTTCCGGAGAGATGAGGACGTGGGTGAGCAATGAGTCAATGTGACGCAGCCTGCGGCCTGCGAATATTTCTCCATATATCCTGTCTTTGTTCAGTTTTCAGGGTGTGACACCAAAACTCTGTCCTCGTAAACCATACCCCAGACTGTACACAGGGTGGGTGGGTGGGGGTGGGGTGGGGGGGGGCATGGAGGAGACGGAGCAAGCAAGCGAGTAACAGAACAAGAGACAGAGAGAGCCAAAGAAGGAAGTATAGTCGAGTAGTGAGATGTCTAGTTCGTAGTTGAGAGTGGCTTGTGGCTGCAGAGTGTCTCTGATAGTCTCTCTATGACAGGGTGACAGTTGGGTGATGGGGTTGGGGTCGGGGTCGGGGGTGTGGTAGTGTGGGAAGGGGGTGGGGGGTTAGGGAGAGTGAAGATGGGTGGGGAGCTGGAGGGGTAAAGGAGGACAGAGGGGAAACTAGACTTCACTTCTCCCCTCTTGTCTCATTTCAGAGGTATTGTTGTAAAAAGTGCAGCAGCATTATCTCGTAGTGCTCTCCAGACTCAGGGCAACGGATACTGTGTCGCTCGTTGGGGTAGACCTGGAAAAATAAAAACACAACAATCAATTATCAATTTACTAAAATGACTTAACTTACTCAGTGCACTACATGTATGTATCCTAATAACGAAATTAAACATCACACTGGTCTAAGCTGATATACTCAAAACATTTACTAAGCAGTAAGGTAGTATGAAATTTCAGACAGCCAGAGTTTAATACATCTGCTGACTTTTGTAAGATATTTGGAGTGCAAAATCTAACTTCATACACATGTTATTGATATATCAGTAAGACATCAGCTCATCAGAGATATGTCCATATGTCTGAATCATTCTTAAGTGATTCTTAAATGATGTCAACCTGCCATAGAATGATGATATATGGCAAAATCAACAGAGGTGTTAGTGCATTGCGGAGAGTTTGTGACATTAACCTGAAGCTGGTAGGGCTTCCCAGCACGGATTATCTGTGACACTAGGAAATTGGTGTGGAAAAAGTGCACGTTCTCATCTAGGAATCCATGGAGAATCAGCAAACGGTTGGGCCTAGAATGACAAGGGGTAGGACGGTTATACAATAATAGGGTATACAGTGTCAGTGACATTTCATGTTCATTATTCTTAAAATAACCTATGCTGCCCCAAACTGCAGAAGTCCAACAACTTCCTACTCATTAATCTGTTGTTGATGAGAAAAGGCAAAGACCTCACTGATCGAGAGCCATTTATAGAAGTGAGAAATACTGTAGCTGCAGGGACTCAGTGACTTGCTGAGAGCTGATCAGCACTCTGTGGCTTAACTTTACAATCCAAGAGCAGTGCTGCAACATGCCATGTGTAAAGCCCTCAGGGCCTCCGTTTCTAAACACTGAGGCTTGACTTAGCCTGCCACCTGTAATTTTATTATTTTCACCTCTGCCACAGATTTGATTAACCACAGGAAAAAAAAATCTGAAGTGTTGTTTGCTTGCTTACACAGCAACGAAACTATCACACTCTTAAATAGATGAAAAAAAAATCTGTTGTCATGTAAACCTATGTAGACTGATAACTAACATTCCCGTACACATAGACACATAGGCATGGGAAAACACTGAGTTACTCCCAGTTCAAGAAGTCTTTATTCTCATTATTCATAAGTCTAATTTCAGGCCTGGGGTGCCAATAAGCCCAAATCATGACCCTGATCAATGACACCAAGGGTTTTAGAGTGTGCACATGAAATTCAAGACAACTGCAAGTCTTATATAGGTACTATAAAATAGAATTACTAAGCCCTATGTTTGGCACAGTATGCCCAAATTGTTTCCTTGGTACGTTAATGTCAGAATGATTTCCACAGAATATGAAGCATGAATTGACAGGATATAGGGTGTAACCTGCAATCATGATCAAGCATGTAGAAATATCTATGCAGTTGCTGTACACAAGGTTAAGCCAAAATATCTATGGAAAAGTTGAAAACACTAAACTCGAATCACTCAATTAAATCTCACTAGACTCTCACAGGCTCAAGAGTGAGTCAGATGAGCACAAATCAATATCATGTTTTTTTTTCCACTATTTGAACCACACTGAGCTCATGTGAGTGTGTGTACTGACTCGCTGGGCAGCTTGTCGACGTGCAGCGCCACAGATCCCTCCTCGTAGCCCTGCTGGTTGTTCTCAGGCACGTCCATATAACGCTCTGTGTAGCCCGTGTCGTACGCCATCCACACAGTCACTGGGGCGCCGGCAATAGCCACCTGGGAGGGAAACACAATGTGGTCAGATGGAACAGAATGGAAAATAAAGAATAGAATATTTGGAAATGGAAATTTGTCATTTGACAGAGTAACCCAAACAATATAGTAATAATATAGTACAGAGATATAATTTTGGGCATCCGGGTGGCTCTAAGTCTCTCCTAGTCTTTCCTGTCTCTACCATCTAATGAAGTCAAAAATGCCAAAAAACAGAATCTGTAAAAATTTTGAATTAATTTCAAAGAAAAGAAATCTGCATTTTGATTTTATGGTTCAAATGCACGTGTTTTGGCAAAGACGGACATTGGTTAAAAAAAAAAAAAAAAAAAAGTCAAAGCTATGATGCTGTAAGAAAAGGGATAAAACTCTAGATATCTTTATTGAATTAGGGATAGTAGCACTAAAGCGTTATCCAACACAGACACCATGTGGATGTAAGAGGCAACTGCATCACAAGTCCAGTTACAGGACTGCATAATTTTCCAGGAATTATACAGTTAATTCTCAGTTCACCAACAGGCAAAGGATTCTTGCACAACAGTCTAAGTCCATCTAAGTTCATGGAAAATGCATTCACCGATGACAGAGTGATATAAACTACACAGTTATTTTTGGCTGAGAGGAGACAGCAGAGAATGAAGTGAGTCTATGGCAAAAGGATAACAGGGAGGGCTGAAGGACAAGCAGCAGTTTTCCTTCTTGATGGGTGTTAGCCTCCTCACCTTGAAGACGTTGGGTCTCTGGATGAGGCCCATGAGGGAGAGGAAGCCCCCATAGGACCAGCCGTGAATGGCAACACGGCTCAGGTCCACAAAGTTAAACCTCTCTGCCACATACTGCAGCCCCTCCACCTGGTCTTCAATCTCCACCTGGCCCTGAAGAGGCAGATATGAGCAAACAGGCACAGACAAATGTAGGACATAATGATGTTTCACTACATGTATGATCACTATGATCCAGGTAAAAATGTGTTATTTAGCGTAACCACAGAGGGGAAAACGTCATACTGGACTCTTCTTTACCATTTTGTTTTTCAGCGCTCCTTCAAATTCCAGGCCCCTCTGACAGGATCCCCTCCCATCAATCACAACCACAGCATAGCCCAGAGAGGCCAGCGTGTTCAGACGGAGGTACTTCATCCCCTTGAAGGAGTTGTTAACCAGCTGGACCTGGGGACACACACACACAAAAGTTATTTTCAACTCCAACCCCAAGTCTTCTTTTATCGAAACAACAATACAGGTTTCTGAGCTCCATTTACTGAATACAAAAGGATGGCAGTTGTCATAATGAGACTTCAATGAGACATGATACCATATGATCACATTATAGACCCTGTGTAGACTGGTTTAACCACCAACCTGTGGGCCTCCATACACGAAGAGGACAGTAGGGTGTTTCCTGCCAGGTTGCAGGTTGTGAGGCTTGTACACCATCCCATACAGCTGGAAGCCCGACTTCCCTGGGAAGTCGAAGATCTCTGGCGGATTGTAATCTCCTGGGCAACCTGGAGGACACACAAACAAAAGTGGTTCTTTAGAACTCAATGGTTAGGCATGGCGCCAACACTGCCAGGGGTTGTGGTTCGACTCCCAGTGGAATCACGCATGCTAAACAACAATCAACTCTGACACAAAGCGCTCATGATGACGTACGTGGCTGAGCAACACATTATCTGATTGCAGTCACGATAGTCTGGAAGACGCCAATGTAGATCGAACTGACCGTCCTTGATCTAATCAAAGCCAGACTTCAACTTTCCCCAACAGAGTTGGCTCTATTGATTTTTCCAAAAATAAAACCACAGATACGTGGGCAACCTTCACATTTGGCCAGACTCCTCTTATGGCAAACTCAAAGAGCCCAATTATGTAAATACAGACTGATTCATTTTGAGGAGTTTGCTTGATCAACCCCACGGTTAAAGAGGGAACCAAGTCCAATGAATTGATTGTATTACAAAGCGTGAGCCAGGTCTCACTCCCACTCAGTGTCTGAAATGAAAAAAAAATGACCTGCCAAGAATAATTTTCACTGTCCAAATTAATGAATATACATTTTTCATAGAAATATGTCATCCTACCCATTTGCAATGCATTTTGCATATAGAATCAGGTACTGGATGTTAATTTCAAGCTTGCTCACTCACTTATACAATAGATGAAGTCTTTAATTCATCATGAAGTACAACAGAACTTTATATAACAGAGGAATTTAAGAGTTATCATCTCAAGAATTAACTGGCCAGTGTGGCCAGTAAACCTTATTGATTTAGACACCAAAGATAAATTTCACCAGCCCTTGGTGGATGTTAATTTTGGCCCTTGCTCCCACTCCTCTTAAAGTGCACCAAGACCGCATTACATTTAACTGTCTGGAACAAAAATTGCATTTCAGAGATGAAATCTTTGGTCTTTAATGATTTTCTGTTACCTTGGCTTACACAGTGATGCAGGCCTGGGAGGAACGATTAAATAACGTTGTATTCGTGGGGGAGCCACAAATAAGTCTTGAGATGGTTAGAAATTTTGATCATCAAATAAACATTTCAAAGTTGGAACAAGCCATTTTTTGCTTACATGAGGACCACAAGGTGGTGACAGATACTTTCTATATGCTACCAACTAGGGAAGGTGTATCATAAGCCCTTTGTAGCTTTGTTAAGTCCGATGTTATTATTATTGTAGATGCATTCCAAAGCCACAAATATCATAGGGTCCAGGAGTAGTGCCTCCTGTACATCAGAATTTACTGATGCTTTTACTATTTTTCCATTAGTTTGTTATATACAATAAACAAAAACGGGGTTGAACATTTCATTGATCATGTTAAGCAGGTTTTTTTTGTTTGTTTTTTTACACACAGCTGCATAAGGAAAATACATACACTGGTATATTTCAAGCTCCCTTTTGCTGCTATGTTTGGAAAGATTGTGAGAAGTTGGTCTCTCTCTTGGTTCAAGACACTGGGATTTACCACTGAGCCTGTGGGAGGTGCTGTAGGTCTAATTCAATGAAACATCTGTGCTGGGAGGTGACCACTTGGTAACCCACCCTAGATAATGCAGTAGGGGATGTTTCCATCAGATCCTGTTTAAAGGCAATCTCGGAACCCATCGTCAATCGGTCTGACGACGATTAGACTCTGGGGGTGACGGGCAAGATTTCGGGGTTTCTGGTGGAGCCAGCGGACATCCGGGCCAAGACTTCCTCTTCCGTGCGCCGGTCATTGTTTACAGTCCGATTAGCAACTTGAGACGCAAAATATTGGCCGTCGCCCCCAGAGTCTAATCGTCGTCAGACGATGATAGACAATGGGTTCCGAGATTGGTTTAAAGGTAACAGGTTTCCTTACCTGGTGATTCCATCATGCTGGCCCAGAACTCGGGCACCATGTGCAGCGGGTCACCTTCTGAGCCAGTCAGCTTGTAGACGTGAACACAGGGGGGCGTGCTCACATTACTGTAGTGGCTGACAAACATGTCAAAGTTCTGCACAGAGTGAGAGGAGGGGAGGGGTGGAGAGATGAAAGGAGCAAAAAAAATAAAAAATAAGTACAGAATATAGGCAGTGATACATATAGAGAAAACGGGAAGAAACAAAGGATGAGAAAAGGAGAAGAGGGGATGCCAAAAAAGCACAATGCCATACCACATCAAGTCCACGTTACAGGCCCCACATGTGCTATAAAAGTGATTATTAATTTTACATGGGGAATCACTATTTCAGTGTTGTTGCTTTTTTTTATGGTTACCGTTGTATTGGAAAAGTGAGATTACTAAAAGCTACCACTGTAAAAGTTAAAATAGATGTACAAAATTATCAAAAAAAATTATATAAATAAACATATTCAGTAAATCATATAAATAGGAACATTCACTAATTAATGCATGATGAATATGGCAATTCAGGAGTGAAATCCAGATCTACACAGATGAAGCTAGAATGGCTTACAGTGAATGTCCACTGACACCTCCTATTCATTTAAACGAGGGCACACGTATACATTTTGTGGAGGATTGCGGGAAGTGAAAGTCAAAGATTTGCAAGCGGCAAGGGAGAGCTGTCGAAAGTAGAGCTCAAGTCAAGTCAACTTTATGCAAATTTGCACCATCTGGAGCAAGCGTTGACAAATGGAATGCTGTCTGTTTGATTGACATCTGTTCATCGCATGTGCATCTCTTTTTGAGCACAGGGACAAATTAAAATGTGCAGCAACATGGAAGAAATTGTGGGAGTGGATGGTGGGTGAAGACTGGAGAAACCGTACGAAATAAACACATCTCTTATGCAACTATAAGCTAAGTAGTGTTCAATCCAAATGTTATTTTTGGAACAGTCCGTTCACTGAATCACTGGCGTGGAACACCTGTTATCCAAATCACACAACCCCTGACGTAATATGAAGTCATTGTTTTCCAATAGTGCACCCGCCTGCCACCCCAACCAAGACCAGGTGGTCACACAGTATGACAGGGAGTTGGACACAGTCAGGGTCTGGCCAGCTCTCCAACACAGAGGAGAAAAGCTTCCACCTGACCCATTCTTGTTAAGATGCTTCAGTGGCAGGCTCTGATTCAGTGATCAGACAAGGACAAGAGAAATGTATAATAGATGTGTAGTGTACCGTTAAATCTACTACTCTCGGGCCAATCTGGAGTACAGGGCAAGTTAAATATAGATTTTGAGAATTGCATTTTTTTTCCTCTTATTTTTTGTTTCAGGTTTGCTGGATGAGCTGACATGCAGACAGACAGATAAATAGACGGTTGGGTGGATAGATGGATGGGCTGACTGAATGTGAATAGCTTACATGCGTTTGTGGATGAGCAGAAAAAACAGATGAATGTCTTTACCTGGCTAACAGAGCAGCTATGAGAGAATCCAGGCTTGGTCAGTCTGACCACATCTCCAGGCGTCTCGTAGCTCGCCACGTACAGGTGGTGCTCCAGAGGAGTGTCCCTGGTGCCCTGGAAATACACCAGCCTTGTCGCCTCGTTCACCCAGATCTAGCAAGGGAGAGGGGGGAGAAAACAGAGAAAGATGGAAGGTGTGGTGGGGGGCAGAAAGAAAGGAGATAATAGGATTGAGGCCATGAAATAAGAGTAATAGGAACTAAGAGAGATAACAATGGAAAGGACAGACTACTTTAAGGGACCATCAGTAGATTTAAGGATGTAAAAACATACATGGAGCCAGAAGGGATAAGGTACTATAAAAGGAAGATCAGAAAATATAATTAAACTATTGAAACATCTATAAAACACGTGTCAGCTGACTTCTTAAGTTCTAAATGATAACAAAAAAATCTGGCTCCAGGTCTCTGGGCATGTTTTCTAAGAGAATATGTCCATGCAGGGCTGTAGGGCTTAGGGCTGATCCTTGCCATTTGGAAAACAGACGATTTAAAATTTGGATATTCAAAACTGTATCAGGTGCTTTCACTTGCTTCATTTTGCATAACAGTTGAATTAAACACATTACTAGGAGGGATGCAAAACAGTTGCCACAGAACGACAACAGAGGGCTGAAGTAACAAAAAGGTATATATTGTATCCAGCTTTGACTAACCTTGGATCCATGTCTTGCCAGCACTTCCCACTCCCCACTGGTCAATGTAACCTCCTCCTTGATTGCACATTTGAAGTCTCCTGGAAAAGACAGATAACAGAATCAACATGCGCCTTGACATGCCCAACACTGTGACATAAATCCTAACAAATAAGCCCTCGGTTGAGATAAAATACCATTAGCTTTCAAAAATTACAGAACAATGATTATTGAGATGGATACTTTCACATAAATGCAGAGGCATGTCCCGGTCTCTTACCCTCTGTGTGTTGGTAATCTCCTGCCCAATGGTAGCAGCCCGGTTGTAACAGGGATGTGATTTTATACAGATGGCTGAAGCCCGTTTTAGACTCATTTACCCAAATGAAAGTGAACTCATCTTCTGTCGTTTGAATAAATGGATAGAAAATATCATGAACCTGTGGAAGAGGGGGAGAAACAGTCAATTATTACTGAGGGAAAATGCTACTCTAAAGATATTACAAACCGCACATCTCTTCTCATGTTTTGGTCACAAATCAAAATAATTTTTTCCTACAACCATTTCGAACCAAGGCATAAATGTGTCCCTGCATGCTCTCCTCACAAACAATAATCCCAGCCCCTTTCTTTGCCCTCCCCGCTTCCTCACCAAGAATTTGGGACTATGACATTACTTGCAGTCATCTTTTTTTTTTTTAAATCATAGATAAGACTAGGAATGCATCGATCATAATCGTCTGATAAAAATTTCTAAACAGATCATCGATGATCAGACGATCACTGTTTAAACTGTCTGCCCAAAAAGGTTTATACTTGTTATGCACTTTTAAATGATGTGCCGTTGTACAAAGTCTGAGTAAAATGCATCATTTCATTCGGTGATCTGACTGGTGATCAGTCAATCACACTCTTCACAATCACATTTTTTTTTTTTTTTTTTAAACAGCCTGGTCCGTGCATCCCTAGACAAGACTGCTCTAATGCCCCCTCTCTCTTCTTCTCTCCTTTATTAGGTTGATGAAAGACATTTCTGCACTCCAGCGCACAGCTCTCACATTGATCCAGACGTCGGTGGTCTCTTCATAGATGATGTATGGCTGTGTGTTGCTGGGGAGGGCCTCCAGGCTGTCCTGCCTCTGAGCTGGGTCATCTGTGACCGGGATGAAGAGTGCTGGAGGCAGCAGGGCCAGCTGCAGTTTCCTCTGACTGCGGTCCAGCAGGACTGCCCAGCCACTAGGGGGACACAGAGAGGGGACGACACTCAAAAGGCTGCTTCATACTGAAAGGCCTAACCACTTTGAATAGGCTTTATTATTAAGCTATTAAGCTCAATTTATTGGTTTCTGTGATACTCCACGGTGCTATTGCCATGGGGACACAATCAACAAGAGGCAAATTCAGTTAGTCAGAGGTGAGACACTTCACTCTTCCACACTGGTGTGCAATCAAACTTGGTTTACAGCACTTCTTAGCAGAAAATCCTTTTCTACAAATCATGTCTGTTCTTTATTGAGCAGCATCACAAAAACAAAGAAGTTATGTTATTGGCTAAATGTAACTTAACTATGAATCTTCACACCGTAACTGCATATTTTCACATAATTCCCACAATCCTCCTCACTTACCACCACAAAAGCACCGTGGGACTTAACAGAATCTATACTTGTTTTAATCAGCATTGCCTACAGAGATAGTTTGTAAGCTGGGCTGTAGTTTCAAATTACCAAGTAATACCTCTGATTCCATATTTCAAACACTCTTGAGATTGCACTGGCCTTAACAAGCCCCACTTTGCCCTGCTGTGCAAAGGTGGCTATTAAATGTTAATTAGACGAAGGAATAAAAGCGTGTTCACTTCCTGCTGAGAAATGAAAATTGCATCAGCTCATGCCATACAAATCAAATTACACATCAGAGAAAATCTTTCATTCCATTAAAAACAAAGCAAAATCATAAACATTAACAACTCCTCAATCCATATACTTTTTCAAATGTTAAAGAGGAAATCATGTAGAAAAGGCTGCATCCACATGCATCTCAATTCATATGACAATCACAATATTAATTATTATTATTATTTATTTTGCATGGGAGTCAGAAGAGTGAAAGCTGTGACACTCACTATTTGCCATCACTCGTCCATCCGGCCCTGGCGATGTATTCTGTCCCGGGAAACAGGGAGGTGAAGGGGACGACCAGCTCTTTATCTTGCGTGTTCATAATCTGTAGGGGCACACACACACATTTTAGGGACACCTAATAGGTATTCTGGAGAAGGGAGAAAGACGGGGAAAGGTGGTAAAAGGCTCTTACTCGTCCTTGATGGTCTGTCTTGATCTCTACCAGTTTAAGGGTGGCCTGGGGATTTTTGCTACCTGTAAATGAAGGAAAGATGTCAAAAATGTCAAATGGTTTAATAGGTTACCATCAGATCCAATTTACTGTTCTGAGCTTATAGCTTCCAGTAGGCGATTTAAACGTTTTTCTACATTTCTCACCTGCACAATTTGTGGCAGTATAAAAAGAACTGTGTGTGTGTGTGTGTGTGTGTGTGTGTGTGTGTGTGTGTGTGTGTGTGTGTGTGTGTGTGTGTGTGTGTGTGTGTGTGTGTGTGTGTGTGTGTGTGTGTGTGTGTGTGTGTGTGTGTGCGTGTGTGTGCGTAGTATATGAGGATACACCGACCTGTACGGGGATATCTATATGCATCTGCCTTCCGCTCCTCCAGTGCCGGAGATGGAACATGAATAATCTCTACTTCCGTCTCATCCACCTCTTCATACAACAGGTACATGGTCTTCCCTCCATCAGGGTCTGACAATGGAAGGAGAAAAAAAAGACAATGTAATGAGTGTGACACAGGAAATAGCATATGCACAACCCAAAAAGAACTTAATCTCCGGTGAGGGGCGAAATTGACAATGGAATACCTGCACACTGAATCATGCTGCCAGAAAGCTTTACTTTTGCAAAATTTCAGTGCAATGTGGGTTTACCAAACGGCCAAACAGATAAAACTTTGTACAAGTAAAGATTCACTGTGTGGGTATTCCTGTGTTCATAAATGACAGTGTCCAACAACAGTTCATTACGACACACAGTGAAGACACACATCACAATGTCTGTTAAGGAGAGTGTGTAAAAATGTTTCATTCATTTTTTTAGTTTTGGTGTGTGTGCGGCCATTTCTATGACGTAGTTTAAATAGTATGTCATGTCCTTGGTTTAATTCTTGTGTTTGCCATATTTTGTCATATTGTATTATTCCTGAATATCTAAGCAAATGGTCACTATAAAAACACAGAGAGGTCAGGGAAAGCAGGTATACACTCAACCCTCGCTCGAGATTTAAATGATGCAAAAGAAAACAAAAAAAAAAGTATTTTTAGAATGCTCAGAGACCAAATCAAAACTTGTAATAAAATGGTAATAATACTTTTTAATGAGTTAGCTGTACTCAAATGAGTGTGTATCTGATACACATTACTGACCTTCTACTGCTGAGGGGCTCCACCAATAGCCAGTGAAACGGTCAAACTCTTCCTGGATGACAAATGTTGCTACACCCGCAGACTTGGGGTCCTCCTTAACATTATCCATACCTGGAATAGAAGGTATAGATGGAGTCAACAGGGAAAACAAGCTTTCAAGATTTCTAGAATGGAGATAAATGTATTCTATACAATTACTATACAATTACATCTCAAAGTATTTTCTTTTCATGCAGTGTGAAATGGGATAATGATGAAAGAGACAAGGAGAACTGGAATCATCCAATACCGAAACCAAACCAAACCAAACCAATCTATTCCACCATTTATCCCTTTACACTGAGTCTCATAAAAGAGCATATCAAAGCAATTCAAAACAAACCCAGAGCCTTCAGACCTTTGTGGCAGTAGGTGAGCCTCCTTTCCTCGCCAGTCTTGATGTTGGCCATCCACAGGTCATTATTGTTGATGAAGGCTATGAAGTCAGGGTCTCCGGGGCAGATCTTGGGGTCCATGCGAGTGCCTGAGCACTGGGTCTTGATCTCCACAGGCTTTAAAGGAGCAGACTGCTAAAACCAACAGACACACTCTCAGTTGAAGGGAAAGAGAAGAGGGCACTTGGATGTAAAGCCCAAATTCATACAAACATGGTCTGAATGCAAACAGTCCCACTGACACAAATTGGGTATGATTTGGAGGCATGTCATTGATGATAGATGTGGGCAGACGTTGGACTGGTCAATTGTGAATGAATAAATAAGATTAACTATGTCCAAGATAAAAACAAGATTTACTGCTTGCTTAGTGGTATGCTTGGAAAGCGCTTTTACCAATATACTCATTATCTCCTCTAATCTCATTTCTCCAACCCAAACTGTTTGTGTGGGCAAGTCCTACACACAAATCAGTTGTCCATAAAATATTGGCTATGACAGATCTGTGAAATCCACACAAGAATATTATGTGATGGTAGTAAACGTCTTGCTTCGCCCGTTTGTTCAATCAAAACAATTGTCCTTTCTTGTTGAAATAATTTCAACACCCTCTGAGATCACATAGAAACCAACAACACACATCCCAATAAAAATATGCATGAAATATATAAGATACAAGATAAGACTTGGCACATCGGAACTCACCCTTCTTACTAAGGCAAAGAATTTACAAATGGTGGACAAAAGCAATACCACATGAAAAAGCACTTTACTAACTTGGAAGTAGCTAAATGAAAATTACAAAAGCAGATACATAAGCGAGTCATATTAAGTCGAATGACAATTAGCAGTATGTATCAGCTTTATCTGACAATCACCCATTTTTTCTGTGACTTTTCAAAGCACCAGGAAGCAACCAACAGAGTTCCAAAGAGGCCAAATAGTCGGTGGCTGAATTGCAGGTGCATCTGTCAAAAGAACTACAAAATTATTTAAACTGGTAAGCGTAACGTGGTAACAAAATATACCAAATTCGGACAAACTGCATCAGCAAAGAAGAACAGCGGTCGTAAATTGAGGTTCAACAGGGATAGACAGAAACAGGATAACTGCTACACAAACTACGGCCTCAGAAATTACTACAGAACTGAATTAACGCCTCTGTGACAGTCTCAACAAAAACTGTACGTCATGAGCTTCACAAAGCTGGTATTTATAACAGAGCTGCCATTTGGAAACCACTTGCATCCAAGGCCAACAAACAAAGATGCATGACTTGGTGTAAGGAGCGTAAAACCTGGTTATATGGTCTGATGAGTTGTCTTTCACCCCTTTTCTACATCCTGATGGGTTTATATTTGGAAAGAGCCAAAGGACGCATTCAACCCACAATGTCTGTTGCCAACTGTTAAACATGGTGGTTGATCTGTAATGGTATTAAAAGACATTTGATACTCGAACATTTGGATTTAGGACAATGAACCGCAAAGCGAGACAATTTTATGCAGACAAAAAAGTGCATTAATTCTGTCAAAAATGAATGGCCTACACAACACTGAGAGTCAAGGAAACCATATTGCACTGAGCAAATCGTTAAGACCCATACAGCGATCAGCAGCAAGAGCACAGCTGTCATCAGACCTGGTGATGTCCTGTGTTTCTCCAATTCTTGCCGAATTAATTAATTGCCAGTGGGGTGAACCGGTGACACTGACCTAATGGGCGTATTCAAAGTACCAGTACCAGGACCAGTACACAGGAATCCTGAGCTGGCTGACCATTACTTTGCTCTGATTTACATCTGTCATGAGTATGTAGGGCTTCTAAACTGAAGACAAAGAAGAGCAGGGTACTCACGATGAAGCCATTGTTGCCTCCATCCTGACAGTAGAAGAGGCTGTTGCTGGCCTGGAAGAGGAACAGGCCCGTCTGGGCGTGGTAGTCATAGGAGGTGATACCAAATGCTCCCAGACGTTTACGCTCTCTCAGCAACTCCTCCTCTCGGGAGTAGGCCCCCTGGTGCGGTGTGGCCTTAGAGGAGGGATTAGAAGAGGGATTCAAATCAGACATACAATATAGCATGAATTCACAATTTTTGAATACAATTTTGAAATCTAAATAAGGGTTAGCCTCATTCTCCTTACTGTGCTGTATGTAATACCATATTCAACTGAACCAACCCCCCTGATCAAACAGCCGTCCAGGTTCATATAAAGGTTGTGCTGTACAAACATTCCTCTCATAGCTTATACAGCCTTGCTCAAACTTTCAGGTTTCAGAGCGTACCTCAGGGACTAGCCACAAATGATACTGCTACACCTGCAGGGACCGCTTATCTCAGAATGAAACCTGGTTTACAGTAAAACTAGGAAAAAAGTAAGCAAATCTTTACAGAGGAGTGCTCAACAATGTTTAAGAAACACTGTCCTATGTTGTTTAGTAATAGTACAGCAGGAGCAGAGAGAGAAGACATTCACCTGGAAGTGATCCAGCATCTGTTTCCACGACAACACTAACAGGGCCTCTTTCCGGATCTTCTTGGGGATTTCTGAGTAGAGTAATGAGTTCTCTCTGCTTCCATAAGGCATTCCTGATAAGCACATAGGAAAGAGGTGAAGACAACTTCAACAACAAAAAAAAGAGGCTTGTAGCTGGAAAAGGAGAAATTAAACGCAGTCGTTGTTTTCTTGTCATGAGGCAGCCATATTTCATTGCCTTGAGCAGTGGACATGATTGGGATCAGGTGGGGGCCGGGGAGAGGGGGGGGAGGGGGGGTGTAAATAGCAAATACAAATTATGAGTTGATAAAGGGGATCTTATGTGCCATCAGCGAGCAACAGTCAGCTTACCGAGGTAGTACAACCGATGGGAGTGGGGACCATTCTCATCCTTCT